>NC_053026.1:403125187-403160187 GCF_003073215.2 Triticum urartu
TGACCCGCAAAGCCACTGCCTTTGCCAATCTTCGTTTCAGTGAATTTTTGGAGGTTGGTTCCATATTCGGATGAAGTATTATGTCATCATCGACAACATGACTAATTTCTCCCTCGCCGCATCGACATGCATGTGAGTAATATATTGTAGTAACATGGAGTGGATGTAAATTGGATTGCACTGTCCCCAAGTGCAAGGCATAATTGTAGCATTTTCCAACTATGGATGTGGAAGTTTTGAGCTTAGAACCCCATAGGAGAAAATAGGTTGGCTTCATGTTATGTCAAGTTATGTATGTCACTTACACAACCTTCTATGCACTTTAAAAGTATACTATACAAAGTGTCAAGTTAAAAGATATAAGTTGTTTGGAAGAGGTGATTTAGGTGATAAAAAGTAAAGATTGCAACTAAAGAGAGTGAGTGTGCCATGGTGTGAAGAAAGTAGTAGCAAGTGTTCAAAGAAATTTACTATTTTGTGACGAAGTGGTTGTATTCCTTATAGATTTAGCATAGTCTAAAGGCAATGCAAAAGATGCATCTCAATATTCTACATTTGCAGTTTATATGCGATCTCACCACCATATACTCTCGCAACATGGGCAAACAAGGCACTATGTAAGATGGACTTTGTATATTTTAAATAACAAAGTATCTCAAAAGTAATATATGTCTCAAATCAGTGACAAACATGGGGTGTAAATGCGGCATTGGTTGAATGTACTCTCTCTCATAAACTATGCAATTAAGATACAAGTAGTCCCTTGTGTCCCCAACACACCCAATATAGTTGTTAATTGCATAGGTGCACTAGTTTAGTGGAGAGCTTGATAATTTGAATGATAGATTGACAGTTTGGATTGTAATAATAATTTTGTATTTTCGGAATAAATATGGACAACAAGGTAACATGTCATAAAAGTGAATAAGACAGAGTTACATTGCTTCCAAACAATACCTAGGGTTCATACTTTCACTAGTGCCAACTCTCAACATCATCAACATAGTTAAACAACATGATATAACTTCAAAAGGTGCAGTAAACAATCACTCCAAAGTTCCTCTTTTTATTAGATCAAAGTGAGATGTTATAGTGTAGGCATGGCTAAGCACACCTCTAAGTTTGTCTTTCTAATCTTGATCTACAAGGTAGCCCCAATATCACTACAAGCAGCCCCAAAAATTATACTAAAAAATCACCTCATGATATTTGCCATTCTAATCTAATCCACAGAGTCACCCCGTTGTCACTACGGATATCTCCAAAAATTATCCTAGATATGCATCATGACCTCATTGATTGCCAAAAAAGATTCAATCTAACATAAAAAAACTCATAGAAAAAGCAAGATCCAATCCACTACAAAGATAATATGAGGGGATACATCACATAATTCAACTCCATTAACAAAGCATATGGTCACAATCATCATCAAAAGCTCGCATGACCGAGAGAGAGAGAGAACATAGTCCCCGGGGGTGGAATCTACTCATGCATCATCGTAGGAGCAACACAGGATGATGGAGAGGTTGATGAAGATCAATCCCCTCCACCCCCTCCCCGCCCTGAAAGGATGTCGAAAAAGGGCTAAAAAGAATATCGCCTGGGAACTGGAAGTGGCGATGACGGAAAAAATTAGGGTAAAAATATGCATGATGTTTTTGAGCATACATAGAGCCAACTGTGAGAAGTGATGGAGATAAGATCCAGGGGCCCCACGTGCCCCAGCCTTTGGCCGCATGTATGGGCCACATGGAGGCTGTGGGGCCCACCTCCAGGTGGCCTTCTGGTCTAGTGGATCTTTTGTCTTGAAACTTTGCATCATTTTTTCATTAAATTTTCGGGGCTCTGATATTTTTATTTCTGCAAATTCCAAAACCAAGCAAAAAAAACAGCAAGTGTCATCGTAATTATGAGAGATGCTAATAGTGAACCTCAATTCCGGTCCAGTTTCTTAAATATGCACCTATTATTTCCATTTACTTATTACTCTAAAAATAATAAACAATTTCAACTACAATATCTGGTCATAACTCCTTGGAAGTAGCAAGTGTAGTGATATTGGCATGCTCACTAGAACTATTGGGACACTAGTAAAATTATTAATATAATATTCCAGTGTTGCTTGACCGAGGTTAGCAGGGGGATAACTTACATGTTCCACTGCGTTTTCATAGTTAGATCATGGAAACTAAGCACATGGCAATCCCTACTTCCCTTATCGAAGGTCTTATCCTTTTACTTTATCTTGTGTCAAATCCATCATTCTTTAAACACAAGCTATTGAGAGTATGAGAATAATTCTTAGTGTTATATACATTTGTTTACAATGATCGATTGATATATGGTTGTGATGATCTCTCCTTCCCGCCGATTGTTGCATGCCTCTTCCACCCTAGGTTGCAACCTCCTGGGACTCCACACGCTTTCTTGTGGGCCATTGAGTTCTTCCTCACCATGGATCATCTCCTCCTGCGCTACTGCATTTCTTCCAACCGTCGGTCGTCTCCTCCCACATGATCTTCCCCGAAGTCGATAGTTCTGATCCTCCCTCAAGGCCGAGTACCTCCTACGCACCGCGCACCCCTAGTATTGCTCTCCTCCATTGCCGGCGTGCATCCACATCCTCCACCATCATGAGGCCCCAGAGATGTTAGTCTCACTTGCAACAACATGATGCCTTTCCTGCCCATCATGACCCCCAGGCCCCAAAGATGTTTGTCTCACCAACAACAACATTCTATGTAATAAAATACAAAATAGAAGTTCACATTCTATGTAAAAGAACTAAACAAAAATATGTGCAGGCATAAGTTCACCCATTCGCACCGGGAACAATGTTTTTTTCAGAAAAGAAACCAATACTAAGTTTTAGAAGCGGTTCACTTGTTAGTGTCTAGCGGTTTGCTACTTGAGCACATGCATTTCACTATGCATGGTTTGACAGTTTTTGAACTACCGCCATAGCTTCATCAGGGATCTCACGGTAGCGTGTATCAGAGCAAACACCAAAGGCGCCGAGAGCCAGCAAGTTAGGCAACTCCAAAGGGCTGACCCATTTCGTCCGCCTGCGTCCGTTCGGATCGGCGCGGACAAAAGTGGCGGCCCAACGCGCCGACCCAAACCCAAATCACGTCCGTGTCGCGTCCGCGCCGACGTATTTGCGGCTCAAATTTGTGCCCCAAATGCGTCGGCGCGGACGCCGAACGGACGCTTCCCGCGCCTTCTCACTGTCCGCCACGTCCCCACATGGCGGCCATCCAACTACCCGCTGCCCACGCGGTCAGCTTAATTTATGACCATGGGCCCACGTGTCACCGACGGCGCTCGTCCTTTTTTTAAGCCGACCGTGCGGCGGGGCCGTCCTCATCCAAACTCACCGTCCACATCTGTCAACCTCTGCTCCCTCGTCGCCGGCAAACCCTAGCCACCACAACCACAGTGAGATGGGCCTCTTCTCCGGCGCCAGCAGCAGCAAGGCCAAGGGCAAGGCCCCCGCCACCCCTTTCCGCTCAGAGTTCCTCCCGCCTTCGCTGGCGCCGGCGCCTCGCCGACAAAGGTAGCGCGTGAACATGCCAGTGCACCAGGCGGAGTGGCACTGGCAGCACCGCCAGCCTCTGCCGTATCCCGACGTGACCCTACCGCACGACTGGCATCTGGATCCAAATAGGATCCCAGTGCCGGCGGCGCCACGAACGGCTCGGGCTCACGCGGAGGAGGTGCGGCGCCGGCGGGCGCTGCTGACGCCGGAGTAGCACCGCGAGGCCGCCTATGCATCCCACTCGCCCAACTGGGCGAGGTGGTTTGCCTTCGAGCACGAGGAGGCGAGGCGACGGGGCGTGCGCAAGGTCGACCGGAGCTCGCCGCCGCCGGCGCTCGTCGTTCGCGAGGAAGACCAGGAGGCGGAGGATGCCTACCAGGCGGCCCTTGCGGCCGTCTACCAGGAGAGCGAGGAGGACGAGCGGCGCAGGGCGGAGGCGACAGAGGCCGGAAGAGGAGACTCGGTACGAGGCGGCAATGGCGCAGGCACTTGCCCTCTCCGCGGCGGGCGACAGCGTGGTGCCTCCGGTGGCCCCGCCATCACCTATCAAGCCGCAGCCGGAGCCCGAGCGAGAGGCGCCCCCCATCGAGCGCCACTCCTGGACGGGAGTTGTAACACCCCGGATGTAACTTGCCATATTTGTAACTCCAACTCTTGCCATTTTCGGCTTTAAGTTATGAGATTCCCTTCGTGGTTGGGTTTTTGTCTTCGTTTTGCATTTTGTTCATGTCATGCATTTCATATCACGTCATCATGTGCATCGCATTTGCATTCGTGTTCGTCTCATGCATTCGAGCATTTTCTCCGTTGTCCGTTTTGCAATCCGACACTCCCACATGCACCGGCGCACCCCTCTTGTCTCTTTTAGTGAGAGGGTGTTAAACGTTCTCGGAGTGGACCGAGATTTGCCAAGTGGCCTTGGTACACCACCGGTAGACCGCCTGTCAAATTTTGTTCCATTTGGAGGTCGTTTGATGCTCCAACGGTTAACCGAGTAACCGCAAAGGCCCCTTTTGTGTTGCAGCCCAACACCCCTTCAAAACGGCCCAATAACCCATCTAAACCATCTCCATGTCCTCCGTTGTCGGATCACGATCGTGTGGGCGAAAACTACACCTCATTTGGACACTCCAAACTGCCTCTACCTATAAAAGGCCTCCTCCTCCAAAAATTCTGGCGAAACCCTGGATCCACCATCTCCCGCCGCGCCGGACGCGTCCGCCGCCGCGCCCGCACCAACCAGGATCCGCTACGTGTCGCCGTCACCGCCGCCTGTCCCGCACGCCGCCGAAGCCCGTTGCCGGCCCCCGCGGCCCGGTCGCCGTCGCCCCCGTGCCGAGCTCCGCCGCCGCCCGCCTCGCTTGGCCGCCGCCGCCTGCCGCCGGGCTCCGCCGCCCCGCCGCCTGCAGCTCCTCGCCGCCGTCTCGCCGCATCCGGCCACCGCCGCCCCGATCCACTCCGGCGACTAACCTCTCCACTCCGGCGAGCTCCCCGGTCAACCTCAGTTCGCGTGCATGAACCCTAGATCTGGGATTTCGGAGGGGATATTTCCACTAAGTCCTTTTCTGTGATATTTTAAGCCCCTGTTCATCATGTCGTATCTCCGCGCTTGTTGCTCAAAATCATGCATATGATATATCAAATTGTTCGTCCCGTTGAGCTGTCCATGGTAGAAGCATTTACATGCATGTTGCTGTCTGTTATTGTGCCATTCTCATTGATGCAAGAGTGCTATAAAATGTTAGGAGCTGGTACTTATCAGATTATGAGGTTTTGTCATGTTTGTCACATTTGATGTGTGCATCATATGAGTATGAGGTCTACATGTGTTTTGAACTACATCATGCCATATTTACAAGGGTGCTTGTCTTGTATTTTTGTGAGCTATGTGGTGACTAGCACAAGCATGCAAAGTAGCCTCCGCAGTGTTGCTGTTTTCAGGGACTTAGGATTTTGCTAAGTCCTTTTCCTACTATTATTTTGATGCCATGTAAACTTGATGCTACAGTGAGATCCATGCTTATTTTGAGTTGCTTCAGTAAGGATATTTTGAACATGTGGTTATTCTCTATCCATCCATGCCCCTGTTTGCAATTATGGAGTGCTCTAGCATGCCATTTTCTTGCTCTACTTTTGCAATAAAATGTTCCTGGCAGAATGTTAACTTGTTAATCAATATTTCCATGGTTGTTACTAGTGATCCATGAATCCTATAAACTTGCTATTGCCATGGTTAGCTTCATGAGCATGTCATCTTGCTGTTGCTATGCTTGTTTTGTTATGCAATGCTTTGTGGTGAGTGGCATGAAATCGCAAAGTTGCCTACATAACTATGTTTATGACATGCTCTGTTTTCCTGCTAAATCTGAAACTGTTAATAAAACTTGCTATGTTTACATGGTGCCATCATAACTTCTGTGCCTTTTTGGCTCATGTTCAGTAAGGGACTTTTGATCTCTATGCTTTTAGTAGAATCATGCCATGGCTTTGTTTGCTATGATATGTTCCTGTAGCATATTGTTTGCTTGCTCTAAACATTGCTTGCTGATGTTGTTTTTGACATGTTCGTATTTTCACTAAGCCTGTGATGCTGTTATCTTTTGCACTTTTGCCATGCTTGTTTGAACCTGTTCTGGTGTGATTTAGCCGTAGCTTAGTGTTCATGTTTTGTCAAGCATCTCTTGTACATCACTGTCATATGTTTTGTTGCTATGTTGGAGTGCAGTAGCTTAGTTTCTTGTTGCATTCTAAGTGGCATCATGTTGTTAATCACAGAATAGCATCATTCTTGTTTTGCTTGCCATTTGCAAACCGTGCATCCGTTTCCGGTGATCTCTATATCGATTTCAACCGAAATCATCTCATCTTTCCAGCGGCACACTTGGTTTGTCAAGTTGATGCCTTGATCATTCTTTTCCTTCCGAAGCACGCATATGCATTGCATATCACATCGTGCATATCATGCCATGTATTGCATCATGTTGCTTGTGCACTGCACCATGATTGATTGTTGTTACATTGCTTGTGTTCTTGCTTTGGGTAGAGCTGGGAGATGAGTACGTGACCGAGGAATCTGTTGAGCATGCTTACGATGATCAAGCTTTCGGCAACTCTGAGAACTTTGCAGGCAAGATGACCATACCCTCGAGATCACTTCTATATTTGCTTTGCTAGTTGCTCGCTCTATTGCTATGCCACGCTACCTACCACTTGCTATATCATGCCTCCCATATTGCCATGTCAAGCCTCTAACCCACTTTTCCTAGCAAACCGTTGTTTGGCTATGTTACCGCTTTTGCTCAGCCCCTCTTATAGCGTTGCTAGTTGCAGGTGAAGATGAAGTTTGTTCCATGTTGGAACATGGATATTGTTGGGATATCATTATTATATCTTATTTACTTTAAATCTTTAATGCATCTATATACTTGGTAAAGGGTGGAAGGCTCGGCCTTATGCCTGGTGTTTTGTTCCACTCTTGCCGTCCTAGTTTTCATCATACTGGTGTTATGTTCCTTGATTTTGCGTTCCTTACGTGGTTGGGTGTTATGGGAACCCCTTGACAGTTTGCTTTGAATAAAACTCCTCCAGCAAGGCCCAACCTTGGTTTTACCATTTGCCTACCTACCACCATATACCTTTCCCTTGGGTTCTGCAGACTCAAGGGTCATCTTTATTTTAAACCCCCCCGGGCCAGTACTCCTCTGAGTGTTGGTCCGAACTAGAGTCCTTTGCAGCGCCACCTCGCGGAAACTCGAGGGTTGGTTTTAGTTGTAAGGTGTGCTCATCCGGTGTGCCCTGAGAACGAGAACCGTGCGACTCATATCGGGATTTGTCGGCACATCGGGCGACTTTGCTGGTCTTGTTTTACCATTGTCGAAAAGTCTTGTAATCGGGATTCCGAGATTGATCGGGTCTTTCCGGGAGAAGGAATATCCTTCGTTGATCGTGAGAGCTTGTGATGGGCTAAGTTGGGACACCCCTGCAGGGTATAAACTTTCGAGAGCCATGCCCGCAGTTATGTGGCAGATGGGAATTTGTTAATATCCGGTTGTAGAGAACTTGACACTTGACTTAATTAAAATGAATCAACCGTGTGTGTAGCCGTGATAGTCTCTTTTCGGCGGAGTCCGGGAAGAGAATAAGGTCTCGTGTTATCCTCGAACGTAAGTAGCTTCAGGATCACTTCTTGATCATTTATAGTTTCTCGACCGTGTGTTGCTTCTCTTCTCGCTCTTATTTGCGTATGTTAGCCACCATATATGCTTAGTGCTTGCTGCAGCTCCACCTCACTACTCTTTCCTACCCTTAAGCTTAAATAGTCTTGATATCACGGGTGTGAGATTGTTGAGTCCTCGTGACTCACGGATACTTCCAAGCAATTGCAGGTGCCGAGAATACCAGTGCAGGTGACGATACCGAACTCAAGTGGGAGTTCGATGAGGATTCGGGCCGTTACTATGTTTCTTTTCCTGATGATCAGTAGAGGAGCCCACTTGGGACGATCGGGGATCTAGCATTAGGGGTTGTCTTTCTTTATTTTGGTTCCGTAGTCGGACCTTTGATTGTACTTTGGATGATGTATGAGTTATTTATGTATTGTGTGAAGTGGCGATTGTAAGCTGACTCTTTATCCCTTTCTTATTTATGTATCATGCGGCTATGCCTCTAAGTCGTGCCCCGACACGTGGGAGATATAGCCGCATTGTGGGTGTTACAAGTTGGTAATCAGAGCCATCCCCGACTTAGGAGCCCCCTGCTTGATCGAATCGCTGACATTGTTGAGTCTAGAACAAAATGTTTTGAGTTTTAGGATTATATATATAGGAGAGTAGGATTATTTTTACTCCTCAGTCCCTTGGTCGCTCTGGTGAGGCCTCCTGACATAGAAGTTTTGACTCTTCTCTCCTTAAATTTCACGAAAAAAATTTAGGATCACGCGGGTATCTTGGAATCACTCCGATAGTTTTGTGACGAGAACATTGTTCTTAGTGCCTCCTGACATTTAGGGGTTATGGAAGTGTCCCGGGGAGTTGAGCTCTGAGGTGTTGTCGTCACAATTTTATCGTTGTAGTTCGGGAATACCTGAGTTCGCTGACATAAAAAATTTCTTTTATGCAGTTGTTGGTGAGATAACCTCGACGCCACCCAGTACTGGGGCAGAGTTAGGGAGTATTGCCATAACTCGTATAACGGATGCTTTTCGAAGGTTGAGGTACATGATTTCCGAAGGTTTCTTGGTTATGTGTTGAAGGATGGATACAACTGGATGTAGGAATTGCTAGTTTGGGTGAGATATTATGCATCTCCTGTATCCCCAACACCTGATTGCATAACCAGAAAGTTTCGGGAGTTTTATAGGTGAGAATTCAAGTAGCTCTAGTATTTATTCCCGCAGATATTTGGTTTGTGATTGGGTGATCCTTACCACTTATTTGTTTATATTCGTACCTTGTTGCTTTATTCATCTACCTTTATCTAAGTGGCTTCTCAACCTTATGGACATGTGATGATTTACTTTGGAATTCATTCGTTCATCCTTGTTCGAATGTTTATTATGAGACTTTATGTTGCAATTTCGATCCATTGATTCAGCTTGAATATCTGTCTTTCAAAAATTCTAACGGATGTCACCCTCTTCAGCATGGCTCCTCCAACGCGCCAGAATCCGGACCGCAATGATGGGGATCAGTCGAACCCTCCGCCACCACCTCCACCTCCGGAGGCATGGCAAGCTATCATGGCAGCCACCAACGCCAACACTTAGATGCTTTTGCAACTCTTGCAAGAGCGTAACCAAGGGCAAGGCAACCAAGGAAATCAAGGCCAAGGCAACAATCAGCCTCAGTTTGCTACCCTCAACCAGTTCCTCGCAAACCAGCCGAAGTCCTTCATCAACTGTGTCGAGGCCACAAACGCCGACTACTGGCTCGTGGACATTTGCAAGCATTTTGAATGTAGCAATGTCAGACCTGAGGACTTTGTCAAGTTTGCTTTGTTTCAACTCAAGGACCAAGCTGCTGAGTGGTATCAACAATACAGAGATTCTAGAGGAGGTCGTGTGATTACCTGGGATGATTTCCGTCGAGACTTCAAAGCTCATCACATTCCACCATGTGTAGCGGAGAGCAAGCGTGTAACGCCCCGAGACCGATGTGCCAGGTGTCCTCCAGTTATTCGCTGTTGTTGCCTTGTCATTGCTTGCGTGTCATGCATTGCATATCATGTCATCATGTGCATTTCATTTGCATACGTGTTTGTCTCATGCATCTGAGCATTTTCCCCGTTGTCCGTTTTGCATTCTGGCGCTCCTATCTCCTCCGGTGGTCCTTTCTACCTTCCTTTCGTGTGTGGGGGTTAAACATTTCCGGATTGGACCGAGACTTGCCAAGCGGCCTTGGTTTACTACCGGTAGACCGCATGTCATGTTCCGTACCATTTGGACTTCGTTTGATGCTCCAACGGTTAACCGGGGACCGAGAAGGCCTCGTGTGTGTTGCAGCCCAACACCCTTCCAATTTGGCCCAAAACCCACCTAAACCTCCTCCATCATCTAGAGCGTTCGATCACGATCGTGTGGCCGAAAACCGCACCTCATTTGGACTCTCCTAGCTCCCTCTACCTATAAATATGTGTCTCCCTCCGGAATTCTCGCGTAGATCTAACCCTAGCTTCGTCCTCCTCGCGCCCGGACAAATCTCCCTCGCCGTCGGACATGTCCGCGCGCCGCGCCAGACCAATCCCTGCCTGCCACGTCGCCCAACGCCGCCGCCGGTCAACGCGCCCCGCCGCGGGCTGAGGAACCCAGATCGGGCCCTCCCGGCCCGAATCGCCGCCGCCCGTGTTCCTCTCTCCCGCGCCGCCCCTTGCCTCCAGGAGCCCGGGCCGGCCACCGCGCGCCTTCGCCGGCGTCCGCCGCCCGCCGCCATCGTCATCCTCGTCGCCGACGTCTCCCGCCGGTCGCCGGATCCGCCGCGCCTCGCCTCGTTTGCCCCGCCGCCGCGGACCTCGTCGCCGGCGCCGCCCCGCGCTCCGGCAGCCGCGCCGCTGCGTCCGGCGCCCTGCCTCGTCACGTCGGCGAGCCGCCTCTCGCCGGAGTTGCCTCACCGAACCCCGTCCCGGCCAGATCTGCCCCGGTGGATGAGATCCACCAGGAGATGAACCAAACGCGTTCCGCCTCGTCCCTGCACCACATCGTCCCGGTCGGAGTTGACTTTTGCCTCAAGGGTATAATTTCTACTAAGTCCCCGAGATTTCCAGTTTCAAATGCCCATGTTCATCATGTTGTAACTTTGCATCCGTATCTCCGTTTTGCGCGTGTAGCATATGAAAATGTTCGCCTCAGAGCGTACACCGTTTAATATCATTGCATCATTTTCATTTGAGCTCATCTTGATGCCCGAAATGCTGTTGGAAGAGTGCTACTTGAGTTAATTGTCAGATCTGCTGCACCAAATAGCTATTTGTCATTTTTGCCATGATTAATGTGTGCATGATATGCTCATGAGCTCTACATGTGTTTTGTTATATGCTTTGCCATCTTTACAGAGGTGCCATCCATGTATTTTTGTGATTTGTGTGGTGACTAGCACAAGCTTGCCAAGTGGTGCGTTCGTTAATGCTGTTTTCAGGGACTTAGAATTTCTCTAAGTCCTTGATCTGTTTTTATCAATATGCCATATGTTCATGTTGTTTCCTAGTGATCCGTGCCTCTTTTGAGGATGATCAGTAAGGATGTTTTGTTAATCTTGTAGTGCTCTATCCATCCATGTCTTTGTTTGCAATTATGGAGTACCCTAGCTTGAGTCAATCGAGCTCTACTTTTGCTATTTCGTGAATCTGGGCAGATTGTCTCCTTGTTAGCGATTTTGCCGAGGATGTTGTAGTTGTTCCGTGCATGCTATGTTCTTGTTCTTGCCATGTCTAGCTAATACAAGGTGTATTCTTGATGGGTGTATGCTTAGTTTGTAATGCCTTGCTCTGTAGTGAGTTTATCGAGCTAGTGAACATGCCTACTTGTTTACAGATTTGCATGTTCCAGTTTTTCACGAAGTCTGTATTCTGATTATGTTTTTGCCATGTTCACATGCTTGCAATTGTACATTCTGATCCCTTTTGGCTCAAGATCACTAAGGGACTTTTGTTAGGCTCTTTGAGTAGCTCCATGCCATGCCTTGCTTTTCCATGTTAAGTTCCTGTAGCATATAGTATTATTGCTTCAAAGTGTGCTACCTGATCTGAAATTCCAGACTAGTGTTAATTTCACTAAGTCTGAAAGCTGTTTATCAATTGCACTTTTGCCATGCTTGTTTGAACCTGTTAATGGATGATTTGGCCATAGCTCAGTGTTCATCTTTTGTCAAGATTCATGAGTGGATCCCTGCCATGTATTTTGTTGCCATGTTTGAGTGTTGTAGTATATTTGACTTGATGCATTTAGATGGCTACTTGCTGTTTATCGCAGACCGGTGCCATATTTGTTTTTCTTGCCTTTTCCAAACCGTGCCTCCGATTCGGGTGTTCTTTATACCGATTTCAACTGAAATCACCTCACCTTTCCAGTGGCACTCTTGGATTTCCATGTTGGGGCCAGGTCCAATCATTCCTTTCCAAATCATGCATATGCATCACATACCGCATCCCGCATATCATACCTTGTTCATGTGTTGGTTGTTTACTATGTTGTGTGCTTCTTTCCGGTGTTTGCTTCTTCGGGTTGGTTCCGGTAACGTCGCGTTTGTGAGGACCCCTTCGTCTACGTCCATTTGTCTTCTTCATGGACTCGTTCTTCTTCCTTGCGGGATTTCAGGCAAGATGACCATACCCTCGAAATCACTTCTATCTTTGCTTGCTAGTTGCTCGCTCTTTTGCTATGCCTATGCCGTGATACCTACCACTTGCTTATCATGCCTCCCATATTGTTGAACCAAGCCTCTAACCCACCTTGTCCTAGCAAACCGTTGTTTGGCTATGTTATCGCTTTGCTCAGCCCCTCTTATAGCGTTGTTAGTTGCAGGTGAAGATTGAAGTTTGTTCCTTGTTGGAACATGGAGATGTTTTTCCTTGTTGGAACATGTTTACTTGTTGGGATATCACAATATATCTTATTTAATTAATGCATCTATATACTTGGTAAAGGGTGGAAGGCTCGGCCTTATGCCTGGTGTTTTGTTCCACTCTTGCCGCCCTAGTTTCCGTCATATCGGTGTTATGTTCCCGGATTTTGCGTTCCTTACGCGGTTGGGTAATAATGGGAACCCCTTGACAGTTCGCCTTGAATAAAACTCCTCCAGCAATGCCCAACATTGGTTTTACCATTCGCCACCTAGCCTTTTCTTTTCCCTTGGGAGTCGCGCTCCTGAGGGTCATCTTTATTTTAACCCCCCCGGGCCAGTGCTCCTCTGAGTGTTGGTCTGAACTGAGCTGCCTGCGGGGCCACCTCGGGGCAACTTGAGGTTTGGTTTTACTCGTAGCTAGTCTCATCTGCGTGTGCCCTGAGAACGAGATATGTGCAGCTCCTATCGGGTTGTCGGCACATTCGGGCGGTGTTGCTGGACTTGTTTTACCATTGTCGAAATGTCTTGTAACCGGGATTCCGAGTCTGATCGGGTCTTCTCGCTAGAAGGGATATCCTTCGTTGACCGTGAGAGCTTGTGATGGGCTAAGTTGGGACACCCCTGTAGGGATTTGAACTTTCGAAAGCCGTGCCCGCGGTTATGGGCAGATGGGAATTTTTTAACGTCCGGTTGTAGAAAACCTGAAGTTGACTTTAATTAAAATGCATCAACCGCGTGTGTAACCGTGATGGTCTCTTCTCGGCGGAGTCCGGGAAGTGAACACGGTGTTGGAGTTATGCTTGACGTAGGTTGTTCTAGGATCACTTCTTGATCATAGTTTCTCGATCGTGCTTTGCCTTCTCTTCTCGCTCTCATTTGCGTATGTTAGCCACCATATATGCTAGTCGCTTGCTACAGTTCCACTTCATACCTTTACCTTACCCATAAGCTTAAATAGTCTTGATCGCGAGGGTGCGAGATTGCTGAGTCCCCGTGGCTCACAGATACTTCCAAAACCAGCTTGCAGGTGCCGATGAGTCCGTGTAGATGACGCAACCAAGCTCAGGAGGAGCTCGATGAAGATCTTGTCCTTTGTGTTGTTTCGTTCTAGTTGATCAGTAGTGGAGCCCAATTGGGGTCGATCAGGGACCGTGTCGCATTTGGGGTTCTTCTTTTATTTTGGTTCCGTAGTCGGACCTTGATTGTATTTGGATGATGTAATGCTTTATTCATGTATCGTGTGAAGTGGCGATTGTAAGCCAACTATGTATCTTTTTCCCTTATGTATTACATGGGTTGTGTGAAGATTACCTCACTTGCGACATTGCTTTCAATGCGGTTATGCCTCTAAGTTGTGCTTCGACACGTGGGAGATATAGCCGCATCGAGGGCGTTACAAAGCGTGAGGAGTTCCGCAATCTCAAGCAAGGCATCATGTCCGTGTATCAATACAATATCCAGTTTCAGAAACGTGCTCGCTTCGCTAAACAAGACGTTTCTGATGAAAAGAGTATGATTTATCAATTCAGAGGTGGCCTCAAAGAAGATCTGCAATTAGCTCTCGTGCTTCTTGAGTGGACTAAGTTTGATCAATTCTACAACATGGCACTAAAGCAAGAAGCTTCTCAGCTCAAGTGTGAGGCATCTAAGAAGAGAGTCAGGGATGCAGTTCAATCTTCTTCTTCATCACAAGTGGCAGCTAAGCAACAGAAGTTCTGGTTGCCTCCTCCTCCCCCGTTTCGTCAGCCCTACCGGCAGAAGAGCAAAGGTGGCAATGGATCTTCCCACCCACCCAACCTAGGCTATCAGAATAAAGCTTAGCCTCAAACTCCATGGTCAAGTGCTCCTTACACCGTCCGCTCTCAGAGGTTACTTGCAACAAGTGTCAGCAGAAGGGGCACTATGCAAACAAGTGCTTCAACCAAAGGCGCCTTCCGCCTCCTCCTCCTGTGAGATCTGCCAGCAATGCAGTGGTCAAGCATAATCCCAAGCATGCTAAGGTCAACATGATGAACGCAACTCAGGCAAAGGATTCTTTAGAAGTGATCATGGGTAATCTTCCTGTTAATGATATTCCTACAAAAGTTCTATTTGATACTGGTGCATCGCATTGTTTCATTTCAAGACCTTTTGCATCAAAGCATGAGTGTGGTTATCAATATTTGCCTAGAACGTTATCAATTGTGTCCCCGGGTAAGCAAATGTCAGCTAATAATTGCATCCCGGATGTTTCTATTAAGATGGGAAACTATACATTTCTGGCTTCTCCAATTGTTCTTGGTGACTCGGATATTGATCTAATTATCGACATGGACTGGCTTTCTAAACACAAGGCTTATCTTGATTGTGCTGCCAGGCAGATTCAATTGACACACTCGTCTGAGGATGTGATCATCTATGCCACTCGTGACGAAACCATTTGACTGTTTTCTCTCAATGAGAAGGGCGAGTTGAATGCCATCTCTCAGATTCCAGTCGTTTGTGAATATCAAGACGTCTTTCCAGAAGAGCTTCCGGGAATGCCTCCTCACCGGCCAGTTGAATTCGTTATCGATCTTGAGCCTGGCACAGAACCTGTTTGCAAGCGTCCTTATAAGCTTGGACCAGAGGAGTTGAATTAGTTGAAGAAACAACTCGATGAACAAGAGCATATGGGTCTGATCAAACCGAGTTCATCTCCATGGGGTTGTGGTGTTCTTTTTGTCAAAAAGAAATATGGCACGGACCGACTTTGTGTCGACTACCGCCCATTGAACAAGAAGATAATAAAGAACAAGTATCCACTTACCAACATCAATGAGCTTTTCGAGCAACTTAAAGGTGTCCAAGTATTCTCCAAGCTTGACCTCCGTATGGGTTATCATCAGATTCGCATTCGTGAAGAAGATATCCCCAAGACAACATTCAGAACAAGCTATGGTTCTTATGAATATACTATCATGTCTTTCGGCCTTGTCAATGCTCCTACAACGTTCTCTCGCATTATGAACTTCATCTTCAACCCTTACACAAATGATTTCGTCTTGGTGTATCTCGTTGATATCTTTGTCTTTTCCAAGAATAAGGAGGATCGTGCCAAGCATTTGAGATTGGTATTCGACAAACTCAGAGAGCATCAATTCTATGTGAAGTTTTCAAAGTGTGAGTTTTGGCTTGATGAGGTTCTATACCTTGGTCATATCATCTCCGCCAAAGGCATCGCTGTTAATCCCGAGAAGGTGTCTGCAATTGTGAATTGGGAACCTCCTCAGAATGTTAAGCAGCTCCGCAGTTTTCTTGGGCTTGCAAGCTATTGTCGAAGATTCGTTGAGAATTTCTCTAAGATTTCTAAGACTCTTTCCAACATCCTCCAGAAGCATGTCAAGTATGTCTGGACACCTGAATGTGACATTGCTTTCAACACCCTCAAAGAGAAGTTAGTCACATCTCATGTCTTGACTCCTCCTGACGAATCAAAGCCATTCGAAGTTTTCTATGATGCTTCCTTGCAAGGTCTCGGTGCTGTGTTAATGCAAGAGAAGAAAGTTGTGGCCTATACCTCTTGTCAGTTGAATCCCAACGAAAGGAACTACCCCACTCATGATCTTGAGATGGCGGCAGATGTTGATGCTTTATTAACGTGGAGACATCTCTTGTTGGGAAGGAAAGTGGACATCTTCACAGATCATAAGAGCCTCAAGTACATCTTCACTGAACCCAACCTCAACCTCATACAAACTAGTTGGGTCAAAATGATTCAAGAATACAATCTGAGTATTGAATATAATCCAGGCAAGGCCAATGTCATTGCAGATGCTTTGAGCAGGAAGGCTTACTGCAACAGCTTAATTCTCAAGCCCTTCCAACCGGACCTTTGTGAAGCTTTCTACAAACTGAATCTCCAAGTTGTTCCTCAAGGCTTTCTTGCCAATCTCCAAGTCTCTCCTACTTTGGAAGATCAAATTCGTGAGGCACAACTCCTGGATTTCATGGTGAAGAAGGTGAAACATGGGATTGCCAACAGCCAACCCAAATACAAGTGCTATCGCATTGATGACAAAGACACTCTATTCTTCGAGGATCGAATTGTGGTTCCTAAAGGTGATCTAAGGAAAGTCATTATGAACGAGGCGCACAATTACCTTCTATCCATTCATACTGTAAGTACAAAGATGTATCATGACCTCAAGCAGTCGGATTGGTGGACTCGATTGAAGCGAGAGATTGCTCAGTTCGTGAATGAATGTGATGTCTGCAAAAGAGTGAAAGCAGAACACCAATGGCCAGCTGGTCTCCTCCAACCTCTTGCTATTCCAAAATGGAAGTTTGACCATATTGAGATGGACTTCGTGACTGGATTTCCCAAGTCCAAGCGTGGAAATGATGATATCTTCATTGTCATCGACAAGCTTACTAAAGTGGCTCATTTTCTTCCTATCAAAGAATCTATCACAGCAGCTCAGTTGGCAGAGCTATACACCTCCAAGATTTTCTCTTTGCACGGCATTCCGCAATTGATATCTTCAGATCGTGGAAGCATTTTCACCTCCAAGTTCTAGGATTCCTTCCAGAAGGCCATGGGCACCAACATTCGCTTCAGCACATCTTTCCATCCTCAAACTAGTGGCCAAGTCGAGCGAGTCAATCAAATCCTTGAAGATATGCTCAGGGCTTGTGTCATTTCCTTCGGTATGAAGTGGGAAGATTGTCTTCCATATGCCGAGTTCTCCTACAACAACAGTTTCCAAGCGAGTTCGGGCAAGGCCCCATTCGAAATTCTCTATGGCAGAAAGTTCCGTACTCCTCTCAATTGGTCAGAGACTGGTGAATGCCAACTTCTTGGCAATGACTTAATCACAGAAGTGGACGAAATGTGTAAAGTCATCCGTGAAAATCTCAAAGCCGCGCAATCGCGCCAGAAGAGTTACTACGATAGCAAGCACCATGACTTGGCTTTCGAGATCGGAGACCATGTCTACCTCCGCGTCTCTCCAATGAAAGGCATTTGTCACTTCGGTATCAAAGGGAAGCTTGCCCCTAGATACGTGGGTCCTTTCAAGATCATTGGCAAAAGAGATGACCTCGCCTATCAACTTGAACTTCCGTCCAACTTCGCAAACGTGCACGATGTGTTTCATGTGTCACAGCTTCGCAAGTGTTTCAAGACTCCTGAGTGCACCATCAACTTCGAAGAGATTGACCTTCAAGAATACCTATCTTATGATGAGCATCCCATTGCTATTCTTGAAGAAACCGAGCGCACGACTTGCAACAAGTCAATCAAATTCCTCAAAGTGAAGTGGTCACACCATTCTGACTGAGAAGCCAGCTGGGAGCGCGAGGATCACCTCCGTTCCAAATATTCGGAGTTCTTTCAGTCCTAGATCTCGGGACGAGATCCTCTCGTAGTGGTGGAGTGTTGTAACACCCCGGATGTAACTTGCAATATTTGTAACTCCGACTCTTGCCATTTTCGGCTTTAAGTTATGAGATTCCCTTCGTGGTTGGGTTTTTGTCTTCATTTTGCATTTTGTTCATGTCATGCATTTCATATCGCATCATCATGTGTATCGCATTTGCATTCGTGTTCGTCTCATGCATCCGAGCATTTTCCCCGTTGTCTGTTTTGCAATCCGACACTCCCACATGCACCGACGCACCCCTCTTGTCTCTTTACGTGAGCGGATGTTAAACGTTCTTGGAATGGACCGAGATTTGCCAAGTGGCCTTGGTACACCACCGGTAGACCGCCTGTCAAATTTTGTTCCATTTGGAGGCCGTTTGATGCTACAACGGTTAACCGGGTAACCGCGAAGGCCCCTTTTGTGTTGTAGCCCAACATCTCTCCAAAACGGCCCAATAACCCATCTAAACCATCTCCATGTCCTCTGTGGTCGGATCATGATCGTGTGGGCGAAAACTACACCTCATTTGGACACTTCAAACTCTCTCTACCTATAAAAAGGCCTCCTCCTCCAAAAATTCGGGTGAAACCCTAGATCCACCGTCTCCCGCCGCGCCGGGCATGTCCGGAGGGCGCCGGACACGTCCGCCGCCGCGCCCGCACAAACCAGGAGCCGCCACGTGTCGCCGTCACTGCTGCCCGTCCCGCGCGCCGCCGAAGCCCATCGCCGGCCCCCGCTGCCCGGTCGCCGCTGCCCCCGCGCCGAGCTCCGCCGCCGCCCGCTTCGCCCGCCTTGCCCGGTCGCCGCCGCCCTCCTCGCCGGCCGCCGCCCCGTCGCCTGCAGCTCCTCGCCGCCATCTCGCTGTGTCCGTCCACCGCCGCCCCGATCCACTCCGGCGACTAACCTCTCCACTCCGGCGAGCTCCCCGGTCAACCTCGGTTCGCGTGCACGAACCCTAGATCTGGGATTTCGGAGGTGATATTTCCACTAAGTCCTTTTCTGTGATATTTTATGCCACTGTTCATCATGTCGTATCTCAGCGCTCGTTGCTCCAAATCATGCATATGATATATCAAATTGTTCGTCTCGTTGAGCTCTCCATGATAGAAGCATTTCCATGCATGTTGTTGTCTGTTATGATGCCATTTTCATTGATGCACGAGTGCTATAAAATGCAAGGAGCTGGTACTTATCAGATTATGAGGTTTTGTCATTTTTGTCGCATTTGATGTGTGCATCATATGAGTATGAGGTCTACATGTGTTTTGAAGTACATCATTCCATCTTTACAGGGGTGCTTGTCTTGTATTTTTTTATCTATGTGGTGACTAGCACAAGCATGCAAAGTAGCCTCCGCAATGTTGCTATTTTCAGGACTTAGGATTTTGCCAAGTCATTTTCCTGCTGTTATTTTGATGCCATGTAAACTTGATGCTACAGTGAGATCCATGCTTGTTTTGAGTTGCTTCAGTAAGGATATTTTGAACATGTGGTTATTCTCTATCCATCCATACCCCTGTTTGCAATTATGGAGTGCTCTATCATGCCATTTTCTTTCTCTACTTTTGCTATAAAATGTTTCTGGCTGAATGTTAACATGTTAATCAATATTGCCATGGTTTTTACTAGTGATCCATGAATCCTATAAACTTGCTCTTGCCATGGTTAGCTTCATGAGCATGTCATCTTGCCGTTGCTATGCTTGTTTTGTCATGTGATGCTTTGTGGTGAGTGGCATGAGCTCGCAAAATTGCCTTCATAATTCTGTTTATGACATGCTCTGTTTTCCTGCTAAGTCTGAAACTGTTAATAAAACTTGCTATGTTTACATGGGTGCCATCCTAACTTCTGTGCTTTTTTGGATCATGTTCAGTAAGGGACATTTGATCTATGCTTTCAGTAGAATCAAGACATGGCTTTGTTTTCTATGATATGTTCCTGTAGGATGTTGTTTGCTTGCTCTAAACATTGCTTGCTGATGTTGTTTCTGACATGTTAGTATTTTCACTAAGTCTGTGATGCTGTTATCTTTTGCACTTTTGCCATGCTTGTTTGAACCTGTTCCTGTGTGATTTTGCCGTAGCTCACTGTTCATTTTTGTCAAGCATCTCTTGTACATCACTTTCATATGCTTTTTTGCTATGTTGGAGTGCAGTAGCTTAGTTTCTTGTTGCATTCTAAGTGGCATCGTGCTGTTAATCGCAGAATAGCACCATTCTTGTTTTGCTTGCCATTTGCAAACCGTGCATCCATTTCCGGTGATCTCTATATCGATTTCAACCGAAATCATCTCATCTTTCCAGTGGCACACTTGGTTTGCCAAGTTGATGCCTCAATCATTATTTCCCTTCTGGAGCACGCATATGCATTGCATATCACATCTTGCATATCATGCCATGCATTGCATCATGTTGCTTGTGCATTGCACTGTGATTGATTGTTGTTCCATTACTTGTGTTTTTTCTTTGGGTAGAGCCGGGAGACGAGTACATGACCGAGGAACCTGTTGAGTACGCTTACGAGGATCAAGCTTTCGACAAATCTGAGAACTTTGAAGGCAAGATGACCATACCCTCGAGATCACTTCTATCTTTGCTTTGTTAGTTGCTTGCTCTATTGCTATGTCGCGCTACCTACCACTTGCTATATCATGCCTCTCATATTGCCATGTCAAGCCTCTAACCCACTTTTCCTAGCAAACCGTTGTTTGGCTATATTACCGCTTTTGCTCAGCCCCTTTTATAGTGTTGCTTGTTGCAGGTGAAGATGAAGTTTGTTCCATGTTGAAACATGGATATTGTTGGGATATCATTATTATATCTTATTTACTTTAATGCATCTATATACTTGCTAAAGGGTGGAAGGCTCGGCCTTATGCCTGGTGTTTTGTTCCACTCTTGTCGCCCTAGTTTCCGTCATACCGTTGTTATGTTTCTTGATTTTGCGTTCCTACGCGGTTGGGTGTTATGGGAACCCCTTGAAAGTTCGCTTTGAATAAAACTCCTCCAGCAAGGCCCAGCCTTGGTTTTACCATTTGCCTACCTACCACAGTATACCTTTCCCTTGGGTTCTGCAGACTCAAGGGCCATCTTTATTTTAACCCCCCCGGGCCAGTGCTCCTCTGAGTGTTTGTCCGAACTAGAGTCCTTTGCAGCACCACCTCAGGGAAACTCGAGGGTTGATTTTAGTTGTACGGAGTGCTCATGCGGTGTGCCCTGAGAACGAGATACGTGCGACTTCTATCGGGATTTGTCGGCACATCGGACGGCTTTGCTGGTCTTGTTTTACCATTGTTGAAATGTCTTGTAACCGGGATTCCGAGACTGGTCGGGTCTTTTTGGGAGAAGGAATATCATCCGTTAACCGTGAGAGCTTGTGATGGGCTAAGTTGGGACACCCCTGCAGGGTATAAACTTTCGAGAGCCATGCCCGCGGTTATGTGGCAGATGGGAATTTGTTAATATCCGGTTGTAGGGAACTTGACACTTAACTTAATTAAAATGAATCAACCGCGTGTGTAGCTATGATGGTCTCTTTTCGGCGGAGTCCGGGAAGAGAACATGGTCTCGTGTTATGCTTGAACGTAAGTAGCTTCAGGATCACTTCTTGATCACTTATAGTTTCTCGACCGTGCGTGGCTTCTCTTCTCGCTCTCATTTACGTATGTTAGCCACCATATATGCTTAGTGCTTGCTGCAGCTCCACCTCACTACCCTTTCCTACCCTTAAGCTTAAATATTCTTGATCTCACGGGTGTGAGATTGCTGAGTCCTCGTGACTCACGGATACTTCCAAATAGTTGCAGGTGCCGAGGATACCACTGCAGGTGACGATACCGAACTCAAGTGGGAGTTCGGCGAGGATTCGGGCCGTTACTCTGTTTCTTTTCCCAATGATCAGTAGAGGAGCCCAGTTGGAACGATCGAGGATCTAGCATTAGGGGTTGTCTTTCTTTATTTTGGTTCCGTAGTCGGACCTTTGATTATACTTTGGATGGTGTATGAGTTATTTATGTATTGTGTGAAGTGGCGATTGTAAGCCGACTCTTTATCCCTTTCTTATTCAGTACATGGGATGTGTAAAGATTATCCCTCTTGCGACAAGCCTACCATGCAGCTATACCTCTAAGTCGTGCCCCGACACGTGGGAGATATAGCCGCATTGTGGGTGTTACAGGAGTAGTGCTCGAGTGGGTACGCGCGCCACCGGTCTGGATTGGAGCGACGCCGGCGCAGGAGGCGGCGTACCTCGAGCACTGGCGCCAGATCCGGGTGGCCGAGGAGCGCCGCGATGGCGAGTACCTCGAGATGCTCAAGCGCGACCTCGAGGAGGAGCAGCGCGAGGTCGAGGAGGAGGCGCGCCAGGCCGCGGCTGCATAGGAGGCCGCACCCCCCCCTCCCCCCCCCCCCCCCCCCCCCCCCCCCCCCCCCCCCCCCCCCCGCCCGCGCCGGCACAGCCTACGCCCGACATGACGGCGCTCTGGAACACGGCGTTCGCCTGGGCCGGGCCGGCGCCGACGCTCATCGACCTCACGGACCCCGAGGACGACGGTGATGACGGCTAGGGCAGCGTGCCGCCTCGTAGTTTAAACTATTTTTTTAATATAAATGTGGACGCGTGGACTCTCGCCGGCTTTCGTGGTCAGCTTTAATGTTTAATTAATGTTATTTTTCTTTTTTAATATGCATGCGTTTATTTTATTTTTCTAGCGCCGTCAAAATGGGCCAGGTCAGCGTTGGACGCACGCGCTGACCCAAACGCGGAAGCGGACATCCGTGTCCACCTGGCCGACCCAAGCGAACAAAATCGCCGTCCGTTTGGGTCGGCCTGTTGGAGTTGCTCTTATGTAGAATAATATTGTGATTCTAGAAATCCATGTTTAACGTGCAAACAGTCAATAAAAATGTCCATCTAGAAATTCACATGTCTATACTGAGCAATTCGTACATTCAGTTGGAGCAGTTTAGAAATGATTGCATGATAATTATATCCTACCTCTCGAGTTCTCTTTTTTCTTTTACGAGGGCTACATCTCGAGTTCTCAACAATTAAAATTAAAAGAAAAGGACCACTCATGGTTTGAAAGGAAACCGACTCGGGGATGGAGACATTAAATCATGATACGCACACTCCATCACTAACTTCCAGCTAGTGCTGGACTGCTCGATCCATCGCATGAAGTTCAAACAAGGTAAGATCGCCACTTGCCACTACACACATGGCATAGAATGATCCTCATGGTTTCACTTTCATGACTGACTGTGGAAGAGGTATTGCTAGAAGAGAAGAGAAGTCAAACGCCGTCCACAACATCGTCGACATGATTCGATGGATCACCAGAGGAGTGCACCATGCATGGAAAGCGAAAAAAGGTTCTGGAAAATTGCATTTTAGATATCTTATCCGTTGTCTCCACTTGACGGCAGCCTTTGCAAGGTTGTTAACGTGTCGATTTGCAAGTGTAATTGATAGATAGATTTGTAGGGTGGTGGATCTCCCGCGTTGGCAAGGAAAAGATTACGCAGTTGTTGAATCCATCACATAATGAGCTCTTTTCGGTGCCGATTGAGCCAGTGTGGTCGATCTCCAATCACGCACCTACTCAGTCTCCATGCATCCATGAGTTCACGGCTGACATATGGACATGAACAAATCATGGAACATAAGTCAAACCAGGCATCATATGATAGTACATGGATCGATGCCGTCACACCTGATATCACGATGAGGCCAGCATGCAGGCAACGCATGGTGATTCATGCATGGCCGTCGATCCGGAAGCATGAATAGTCAGTCTCTTTCTCTTATGTGAGTCTCACACAGGGAGTTGAATCGCAAACAGTCATCCGTTCAACATCAGAGGCATGCATTAATTTCACAGAGAACTTGCAACTTAATCTTCCATCCTGCTCTCCATTTTCTTCTCCCCGGATCAGCTTGTATATTCTAGTTGTTTGAACGTATGCATGCAACTTGCACGATCCACATGACCCTTCGTCCGGCATGGTGTGGGCACGTACAGATGCTACACGCTTTAAATTGCAGCTGACTAGTACTGCTGCAAAACGGTTTCCCACGAGTCGCGTGCATGCACCTGCATGCGTGCGTGAAAATTTGAAGGTTCATTTATCCCTGTCAATGACTCACACGAGCTCGATCTCTCACGTTTTGAATTGACCTCGGTTCCAAGTTTCTTTCATGGCTTTGAATCGGAAGTGTCAAAGGAAGATCCACGTGGGTTCCATAATTCCATGCACGAGCTAGGATTGATGGGGTCAGAGCATCTACGGCTGGGCACCCTAAACCGCCCATAAACGTCCAGGCGGCCGGTCACTGACTGGTTGTAAAAAACCGACCTAGACAGGGCCTTAAACCGTCCTCAAGCGCCCGGACTATTTGGCACCCCTCATCATCCAAATATGGGGCAGATATGGAACGGCCCGGGCGCCTCTGCCACGCCAGTTTGACCTAGCTTGGCCCACGCGTGCCCCACAAATATTCTCATCCGAAAAACCCTAGACCACAGTCAATTTGAACTCCACTTCAGTCCCATCTCCATCCACTCCACTTCCGATCCCCTCCGAACCCATTTGATGGTCGGCGACGGAAGCAGCACTACTCTGGTGGGGAATCCGGCTCCGACGATGACTGGGCGGGCCTCCTGCACGAAGCGAAGCCCGACAATGTGGAGGAGGTCGCCCTCGGCATCGTGTTGAGGCGTTTGCAGCTTGACTAAGGTAGATCTACTTCGTCAGCGCCTGCCGCCCGTCGATGCGACGTCGCCGATCCTTCCCACCCGACGCACAGCTCTAACCGCTTCGCTCCGCTCCTTCAGGTACGCCACCCAACTCCACCACCCTCTGCTTCGCAAGTGGTACCCGGCCACCGTTGGGTCCTCGTTCCCGTGCCGGGGCCGGCCCGCACGAGGACGCCTGAGTCCGAGGCACGTGCAGCCGGCATGAGCGGCAGCGGGCGAGGGAGAGGGCAGCTGCGGGGGAGGCGATGTCCGCGCCCCGGTCACGGGCGAGCGCGCCGGTCGATCCCGAGGCCGCGCTCCTCGCACCGGTCCTCCGCCGCTCTCTCACGACGACGGAGACAGATGCGCGGCGCCTCTGCCGCAAGAATGTCAAGGTGTTCTGACTCGTTATCGAGTTGTCGGAGCGCAAGGCAAACAAAGAGGCGGCGGCGAAGGCGGCCCGGCATGCGAAGGAGCAGGACCGCCTGCTCCGTAGGCTGTCGGGCAAAAGATGCAGCTCCGACTCCTTCGACCTAACGGACGGCTCCAGCTCTGACAACGACGCATCTCCGTGCGGCTACGCCTACATGGAGGAGGGGCACAACCTGGCCAACGTCTAGAAGGGGAAGGGGCCGGCGAGGAAATGGTGATTTTCTCCGCCTTCCCCGTTTTATTTTCGTTTTATCTATGTTCTAAGTATTTGTAGTATGATATGCCGATGAACCTTCGATGAACTATGTGCTTTTGTCCGGCGATGCAATGATGGTCCAGCTAGTTGGTCGTGCTTTATACTTTATACGTAGCATTGCATGGTTTGCATGGTTTTGATGTTTCGTATATGAGGGACGACGTGGGTGTGGAAGCCTACAGATGAGGCTTGCTCGGTCAGTGCCCATGGTGAGGAGTCGGATTTGCCAAGTCCGGTTGTAGATGCTCTCATGGGTCATGTTAGGGTTGGTGGTCATGCGTACGTACTCTATATGCCAACACCATCAGCTAGTTTTCCTGCTAGTACAATAAACTTGTCTAAAAAATTCTAGTATCATAAACTTCTGTGATTGTAAAGATTTTCTTTTTTTCAAAATGGAGGCGGAAACTTTGCCTCGTCTCATTAGTCAGGAAAGACTAGGTTATTAAAAAGTAGGCATAAATCGATATTACAATATGCCAAAATATGACCACCAACTTTAGACACGCTGACCGGCCGCTCCAAACAGTCTACCAAACACGCCAGTATTGACAAGGGAGCATCACATAGAAGGGCCGGCGGGGGCCTAGGGTTTTGGCCCTCATGTCGACGTGATGGGGGTGGCACAAAGGGGGAGGGGGAATGTCAAAGGCCACTACCGAAGTTGAAAAGTTTCGAATAACAAGAAAGGAAATTCTATGTGAATGTTCTAGGAGTGCCCACCCAAGGTACAAAACATGGCAAAGCAAACATATAAACAAGACATGAGAAATGTGCTCTCAGAAGTTGTGCACATTAAGAACATGTACCCAGGATCATCCTCGAACATTGAAAGACGCTAACTAGCGTATGCTCCTATCAACAAGAAATAAACGCTTGATTAAAACCATCGTCATGTGCTCATCTTAAATTAAATGTAGATCATTTTTTAATGAGAAAATATCGACAGGAATAAATATATGTCCAACTTAGATCAGAGAGAAAGAAGATACGAGAGGAAATTATTTAATGATCTTTTTTTTACCAAGTTTTGCTAGATGAAAGATCAAGAATAATAAGAATATTCTCTAAAAATGAATAATAAGTGTATGTCTAGATCAAGTGAGGAGAAAGAAGGAAGAATTTAAGAAAATGAGCAACGATGGGCAAAGTTAATATGGCTCAATGTAATTAAATACAAGCAACATAGCTTATTATAGGGAGTAATACCACCTAACATAATTAAACACAAGCAAGATAGCAGAGTTAACAACCATTTAGCAACATGCCATAATCAAGCTACATATATTGGCAATAATACAATACAGTTTGGCTAGGGCATATCAAATTGATAGCATTGTCAGTATCCCTTGATAAACACTCCACTGATTTGGGTAGACGACTTCAATGATCCAACTACAACATGCCATGATGTCCCACCTTAGCCATCGTTAAACCAACTCCAATAGGTTATTGATCACACTGGATCACAATCAGTCGGACCACGAAAATCTAATTCCTGTTAGCAAACCTACAAGAAAATGAGAAAAGGCAAGGTATATGATATGCAATAAGAACATTCCTAATTTATATTGACTGTTGATGAAAAGTTAGGATATGAAAGTCGTCTTAGCCTGGTCGTTTAACACAAACAAACTACACGATGTTACAACTATAAATCCAATAAATTTCTAAATTGCTACAAGAGTAATCTATCTATATAGGAGCAAGGAGTGAACACATGTCACAAGGCAAGTAAATAGGTCATAAAAGGCCCATTGGCCCAAGTGGAGGTGGTGTGGCACATTTTGACTTGGTTTATGTCACATCCTTCGATTGTTTTGGAAACTATGTCACACTCGAAAGGACTTTGGAGACTTGGTAGAATCTTTTGGAGCCATGGTTACTTAACCCAGAGTTCATATCCAAAAATTATCATCATTTGAAGCCATGGTTATTTCAATAGTCCAAACTGGAAAAAGTAGTTCACTTGGTTTGCTGAGTCTAAATTTGGTAATGGGTAGTCCGGCCTATAAGCCCGTCTTCGGGCTAGTCGTAGACCTCACTTTCATACAAAAAGCCTCGGAGACTTGATTTTGGGGGTTTAACATAAATAAGGTATACTATTGCATTATCTAATACTAAAATAATTAATTTAGTACATTGATAACCCACAAGTATAGAGGATCGCAACAGTTTTTGAGGGTAGAGTATTCAACCCAAATTTATTGATTCGACACAACGGGAGCCAAAGAATATTCTCAAGTATTAGCAGCTGAGTTACCAATTCAACCACACCTGAAAGACTTAATATCGGCAGCAAAGTATTTAGTAGCAAAGCAGTATGGAAGTACTGGTAACGGTGGCAAAAGTAACAGTAATAGTTTTATAGTGATTGTAACAGTAGCACCGGAAGTAGGCAATGGATCCATGATGGATAATTATGCCGGATGGCATCCATCATGCAACAATTATAACCTAGGGTGATACAGAACTAGCTCCAATTCATCAATATAATGTAGGCATGTATCCCGTATATAGTCATACGTGCTTATGGAAAAGAAGTTGCATGACATCTTTTGTCCTACCCTCTGATAACCCACAAGTATAGAGGATTGCAACAGTTTTCGAGGGTAGAGTATTCAACCCAAATTTATTGATTCGACACAAGGGGAGCCAAAGAATATTCTCAAGTATTAGCAGCTGAGTTGTCAATTCAACCACACCTGGAAACTTAATATCTGCAGCAAAGTATTTAGTAGCAAAGTAATATGATAGTAGTGGTAACGGTGGCAAAAGTAATAGTTTTGGTTTTATAGTGATTGTAACAGTAGGAACGGAAAAGTAAATAAGTGAAGAACAATATATGAAAAACTCATAGGCAATGGATCAGTGATGGATAATTATGTTGGATGTGATTCCTCATGCAATAGTTATAACCTAGGGTGACACAGAACTAGCTCCAGTTCATCAATGTAATGTAGGCATGTATTCCGAATATAGTCATACATGCTTATGGAAAAGAACTTGCATGACATCTTTTGTCCTACCCTCCCGTGGCAGCGGGGTCCTATTGGAAACTAAGGGATATTAAGGCATCCTTTTAATAGAGTACCGGACCAAAGCATTAACACATAGTGAATACATTAACTCCTCAAACTACGGTCATCACCGGTAAGTATCCCGATTATTGTCACTTCGGGGTTAACGGATCATAACATATAATAGGTTCCTATAGACTTGCAAGATAGGATCAAGAACTCTCATATATTTGTGAAAACATAATAGGTTCAGATTTGAAATCATGGCACTCGGGCCCTAGTGACAAGCATTAAGCATAGCAAAGTCATAGCAACATCAATCTTAGAACATAATGGATACTAGCGATCAAACCCTAACAAAACTAACTCAATTACACGATAAATCTCATCCAACCCATCACCGTACAGAAAGCCTACGATGGAATTACTCACGCACAACGGTGAGCATCATGAAATTGGTGATGGAGGAAGCTTGATGATGACGATGGCGACGGATTCCCCTTTCCGGAGCCCCGAACGGACTCCAGATCAGCCCTCCCGAGAAAGATTAGGGCTTGGCGGCGGCTCCGTATCGTAAAACGCGATGAATCCTTCTCTCTGATTTTTTTCTCCCCGAACGTGAATATATGGAGTTGGAGTTGAGGTCGGTGGAGCGTCAGGGGGCCCACGAGGCAGGGGGCGCGCCCAGGGGGGTAGGCGCGCCCCCACCCTCGTGGACAGGGTGTGGGCCCCCTGACGTTGATTCTTTCGCCAGCATTTTTTATATATCCCAAAAATATTCTCCATTGATTTTCAGGTCATTCTGAAAACTTTTATTTCTGCACAAAAATAACACCATGGCAATTCTGCTGAAAACAACGTCAGTCCGGGTTAGTTCCATTCAAGTCATGCAAGTTAGAGTCCAGAACAAGGGCAAAAGTGTTTGGAAAAGTAGATACATTGGAGACGTATCAACTCCCCCAAGCTTAAACCTTTGCTTGTCCTCAAGCAATTCAGTTGACAAACTGAAAGTGATAAAGAAAAACTTTTACAAACTCTGATAGCTCTTCTTGTTGTAAATATGTAAAGCCAGCATTCAAGTTTTCAGCAAAGAATATGAACTAACCATATTCACAATAAATTTAGGTCTCATGCTTACTCATATCAATGGCATAATCCATTAGCGAGCAATAATAGTAAATCTCGGATGACAACACTTTCTCAAAACAATCATAATATGATATAACAAGATGGTATCTCGCTAGCCCTTTCTGAGACCGCAAAACATAAATGCAAAGCACCTCTGAAGATCAAGGGCTGACTGGAAATTTTAATTCATGGTAAAAGAGATCCAGTCAAGTCATACTCAATGTAAACTAACAATAATACATGCAAATGACAGTGGTGCTCTCCAACTGGTGCTTTTTAATAAGAGGATGATGACTCAACATAAAAGTAAATAGATAGGCCCTTCGCAGAGGGAAGCAGGGATTTGTAGAGGTGCCAGAGCTCGGTTTTGAAATAGAGATGAATAATATTTTGAGCGGTATACTTTCATTGTCAACATAACAACCGAGAGATCTCGATATCTTCCATGCTACACACATTATAGGTGGTTCCCAAGTAGAATGGTAAAGTTTATACTCCCCCACCACCAACAAGCATCAATCCATGGCTTGCCTGAAACAAAGGGTGCCTCCAACTAACAACAATCTTGGGGGAGTTTTGTTTGCAGTTATTTTGATTTGATTTGAGCATGGGACTGGGCATCCCAGTAACTAGCCATTTTCTCTTGAGTGAGGAGCGGAGTCCAGTCCTCTTGAGAATAACCCACCTAGCATGGAAGATATAGACATCCCTAGTTGATACATGAGCTATTCGAGCATACAAAACAGAATTTTTATTTGAAGATTTAGAGTTTGGCACATACAAATTTACTTGGAACGGCAGGTAGATACCGTATATAGGAAGGTATGGTGGACTCATATGGAATAACTTTTGGGCTTTATGGAGTTGGATGCACAAGCAGTATTACCTCTTAGTACAAGTGAAGGCTAGAAAGAGACTAGGAAGCGACCAGCTAGAGAGCGACAACTGCCATGAACATGCATTAAAATTAATCAACACTGAATACAAGCATGAGTAGGATATAATTCACCATGAACATAAATATCGTGGAGGCTATGTTGATTTTGTTTCAACTACATGCGTGAACATGTGCCAAGTCAAGCCACTCTAATTGTTCAAAGGAGGATACCACCCTATCATACCACATCACAACCATTTTAATAGCATGTTGGCACGCAAGGTAAACCATTATAAACTCCTTGCAAATTAAGTATGACATAAGCAACTATAATCTCTAATTGTCATTGCAAACATGTTTCATTCATAATAGGCTGAATCAGGAACGATGAACTAATCATATTTACAAAAACAAGAGAGGTCGAGTTCATACCAGCTTTTCTCATCTCAATCAGTTCACCATATATCGTCATTATTGCCTTTCACTTGCATGACCGAACGGTGTGGATAATAATAATAATGCACGTGCATTGGACTAAGCTGGAATCTGTAAGCATTCAATACAAGGGAGAAGACAAGGTAATATGGGCTCTTTGTTAGATCAACAATAATGCATATGAGAGCCACTCAACATTTTCATTAAGGTCTTCTCCTCTCGACCCCCAAGGAAAAGAAAGGAAATAAGACTATTTACACGGGAAATCTCCCAACAAGCAAAAGAAGAGCGAGAAATCTTTTTGGGTTTTCTTTTTAATTACTACTACAGGCATGGAAAGTAAACTAGCTAAAAGCTACAACTATTTTTTTTGTTTTTCTTAAAGTTTTTCAAACACACAAGAAGAAAGCTTAAAAACAAAATAAACTACTCCCTCTATTCACTTTTATAAGACCTTGAAGACATTTCAGACAATGTTCAAAACAGCCTATTTTGAGTTGTCTGAAATGACTTACAAAAGTGAACGGAGGGAGTAGCATGGATGATACAATGAAAAAGTATGAGCACCGACAATTGGCATGAGTGTGTGAACATCAGTGTAATGTCGGTGAGAAATACGTACTCCCCCAAGCTTAGGCTTTTGTCCTAAGTTGGTCTATGGCCACGGATCAAAACTGCCCTCTCCGGTGTACTGAGGAGTGTCTTCGGGGTGCCACTGGTTGGCGATCTCCTTCGTATCCCACTGATAAACAGACTGACGGTGAGGATCAGATAGTGGCTTTGGCTCTAGAGCTGATGTCAGGCTCTGGTATGCCTGAACGGCCTCCGGCAAAACAAGGTACATGCCTGAAAATATGTTGAACAAAGAGAGAGCAGGCAAGGTAATAGTCTCAAAGTGTTTCTTATCAAAAATCAGTCTATAGTTAAGCATCTTCTTCTTATGCTTAACAATAAAATCATGTGCTACCATGCTCTTATAATCTAGAAAAATATGAGGCGGCAAATTTTCTTCTTTCTCATAATGCCTAATAGGTATGTTAAAGTGTGCAGCAAGGCGGGAGGCGAAGATGCCTCCTAAGACGGACCCTTTGTACGGTTCAGATTTAACCGTTTAGCAACAATAGCGCCTAAACTGAAAGTGGTATCACGAAACAAAGCATGGCGCAAAATAACAATATCAGGGGCACTAAGATTTCCACAGTTCCAGCGACCAATTAAGCATCTACTAGCAAATATTGCAAAGTAACGTAGAACAGGAAAACGTATGCTTGTGATTCTTGCACCGGAAACTTTCCTCGTTTCCCCTACAGCAATCGTATCAATAAATCCCTCCACGTCATTACGATGTGGTTCCTCTATGCTTCCCTCAAAGGGTATCCTACAAACCCGGCAAAAATCATAAAGTGACATCTCCTTATGCTCCTCATATAAATAAAATTCCACCGAAGGTGGTGATCTCCTAGCATGTAAATGAAAATTTTGCACAAAAATATTGGTGAGTAAGAGATACTGTTCACGCTGGCCGTGGAGGAAGTCGGTGAGGCCTGCATTCTCAGCCAAATAATAAAAATCTTCATGGATCCCGGCTTCTCTCAAGAACTCATCACAAGGCTATTCACATGGCCGAACCTCCATAGTACGAGGAAGATTATACTTGGGCTTCTTATTCTCTTCACTTTGCTAATCCTTCGAGCTTCGGCTCGATGATCCCCTCAAAAATCTCTTCATCTTTTTCTGAAAATTTCTGAAAAATTTAGTAACTTAAAATAAAAGTGAAGCGAACTCAACAAAATTGATAACAACTACTCCTACAACTGTATAGAGGCTATATCATGCATTAAAACTACTTTTGACCACATAAATTTGACATGCAAGCTCAAGAACTGTAGTGACCCGACCTCAAACGGTCAAGTCTCTGTGCTTCAGTGTCATCCCTGGATTGGTAATGCTGACACACACAGTACTCGAGGATTTATAATAGAGTAGCAATCACACACTTATTACATCGAATGTCTCAAAAGAGAACTTACTACAATATATATGGCTTAAGGCCATCTAATACAATAACAGCGGAAGGCTTGGAAGATAAAGTGAGTCCATCAACTCCAACGGCATAGCTGAGCTGCACGGCAACGACCTAACGAACCTTACTCCTCGTCTGAAAAGTCTGCAACATAATACGTTGCAACCCGAAAACGGGTCAGCACATGGAATATGCTGGCAAAATAACACAGTAGAGCAAGAACAGAATAATGCTATCACTACATGCATATTTGGCTGGTGGAAAGCTCTATGGTTATAATTTTTGCGAAAAGCCAAATTTTCCCTACAACAAAGGAATAGATTTTAATTTAACTATCATGGTAGTTGAAACATCATTGAGAAGGTTCCTCCAACTCAATCCCAATTAAGGTAATTAACAACCCAACAATATTAGTTTAGAGTGATGAGATACTTAAGATACTCCAAGTACTAGATACTCAAGATTGTCCATAACCGAGGACACGGCTAACCATGATTAGTTTATACACTTTGCAGAGATTTGCGCACTTTTCCCCACAAGACTCAATCTCCTCTGTTGGTTTTCTCGCCCTACAGGGTGTTTGAGAAACGGATGACCAAGACACAGTCTTTCAGAAACATTAACTCTCTACTCCGGGCAGACCATACCAAACCTACAAACCCACTACCTACTGATCCACCTCTTCAAGAGCTTCACGTAACTTACTCAACTATGCTAGAGCCCATAATAGCTTGTGGCTGCACACGTAAGTTTCCAGCATGAAAGATCTTAGTTCCCTTTGAGCCTGGGTGGCGGTCCATAGGAAGATCATACGGGTACTCCGGGATTTCCAAAAAATACAGGCAACACTGGGTACTCCAGATGCCTCAATCCACCCAGATGTGTATTTAAGTTGCCACCTTAAGTTGAGTCATTAATTAACAATCTCACATCTATCATGGATTTCACTCACCCAAACCACGTCTACGAGCATATCATAGCAATATAAGCAACGCGTAGAAGTAACTCCCAAGGGTTTGAATGTAACAGGGTAATAGGTTCTACCTCATCAACTACTTCCCAACCCACATGTTAATGACATCCTAACCATGCAATGTTTGAGGATTGGAACTAATGCATAAAAACTGGGTGATAAAGGGTATGATCAAAGTGTTACTTGCCTTGCTGACGATCCGCGTAACCTAGAGACTCCAAATAACACGCTTCGCACTCCAGGAATTCTATCACGAACAAACAATAGCATACATAAGCAATCAAGCAAACAAACGCGGGTAAATCTCAAATAAGAAGATCTAACTAGAAAGGTCAACTTAAGAACTCCGGTTTGCAAAAAGAATCAAATCAAACGGAGCAACGAAACTCAAACGGCGAAAGAAACAAGATCCGTTTACTAATCTGGACCTAGGTCATATTTTACAGTAGCAAAAACTTGTGCAAGTTGGTTAAACGAAAAGAGCGTCTTGAGACGAAGATCTAGGCGCTTGAATCGCCTGATTCCGACTAACGAGCGAAAAGATAAACTAGAATGAAAATCGGATCAGAAATCGCGATTAGAAATAATCGCGGATTAATCTGATAAAAGAAAACTGACGAACAGCCTAACGAACGAGCGTTCGTTAACTGTAACTAACGAGCGAAAACCGTTCCTTAAAACGAACGTCCGGACGAACGTCCGCTAAAAAGAAAAACCGGAAAAAAAACGGCGAACCGAAAAAATTACTAGGGTTTTCTAACGAAAACCAATCCGGTTTTCTAAAAAAACCGAACGGCGCTAACCTCCGGCGAGGTCCGGCATGGCGGCGGCTCCGGTGAGGGGCGGCGGCGGCTCGCGGCAAGGGCGGCGCGGCGGCGGGCAGAGGCGGCGAGGCGGCGCGACAGCGGCGACGGGCGGCGAGGCGGCTTCGGCGGCGGGGTGGGGCTCCAAGGGCAGCGGGCTTTAAAGGGGGGGCGGAGGTGCCTTGGGGGAGGGACACGGCACGACAACAGAGTCCGAGCCGGACTCCCTGTCGGCGGCGGCGGAAGAGGATCCATAAAGAACCATAGGGTTTTCCGTGAAAAACCAGGGTACATTATCCCGAAATGTTCCATCTTCCTAGAAAAGTGGATTCATTCCAG
>NC_053026.1:403162687-403286962 GCF_003073215.2 Triticum urartu
ACTATTTTAACGCAAGGCTTTGCCACATCGGGTCTTTTAACTGAAATGCATCAATCCACGATACTAGTACCTGCTCTACACTAAAAGAGGGTATCCTGAGCAATTGCAAGAATGGGGTTCATTGATATTCCTGGTATAGTAGATGCTATCACACATACAGTCATACTCAATTCGATGGAATTGTTTGATCTTAAAGGGGATCTTCTATAATTTCGCACATAAGGGGTTATCGGAGTCCCGCTAGGAGACGGCGGCGCGGGGCGGTGGGCCGGCGCTGGGCTTCGGCCCAGCTAGGCCTTGGTGCGTTTTTTTTTAATAATTCCGCCGAAACTCAGAAAAATCCTAAAAAATAAAATAAAATTCTAAAAATGCCAAAACAAATTTTCTCCGTCTAAATAAAATATTTAGAACGAGATGAACATTTTCTTGGCCCTAAAATGCAATTTTGAAAACGTGCAATTTTTCTAATGCAACCAAAATTGCAAACAAAATCCAAATAAAAGCAAAAATTGATTTTAATATTTTTCGTCCAATATTTCATTTATTTTGGAGAAGTCATATTACCTCCTCTCGTATATTAATATGAAATATTTTCGGAGAGAAAATAATTAAAACCAAAAATTCTTGTTTCAATATTTGATAAAAATCAAATATGAAATCTGGGAAATCCCCAACTCTCTCCGAGAGTCCTTGAGTTGCTTAGGATTTCCGAGGATCGCGAGACGAAATGCAATAAAACATGATATGCAAGAATGATCTATGTATAACATTCCAAATTGAAAATTTGGGATGTTACAAACCTACCCCCCTTAAGATGAATCTCGCCCTCGAGATTCAGGTTGGCTAGAAAATAGGTGTGGGTGGTCATTGCGGAGATCATCCTCTCTTTCCCACGTGGCTTCGTCCTCGGTATGGTGGCTCCACTGAACTTTGCAAAACTTGATGACCATGCTGCGGGTGACTCGACTAGCAAACTCCAAAATCTTGACTGGCTTCTCCTCATAAGTCAAGTTATTGTCCAGCTGAATCGCCTCCAAGGGTACGCTATCTCTTAGCGGTATGTCGGCCATCTCAGCATGGCACTTCTTCAACTGGGAAACATGAAACACATCGTGAACTCCTGACAGTCCTTCAGGTAACTCCAACTTGTAAACTTCTCCCATCCGTTCCAAAACACGATATGGTCCTACAAATCTCGGGGCTAACTTTCCCTTAACTCCAAAACGTTTCACTCCTCGCAAAGGCGATACTCGCAGATATGCTCGTTCTCCAATTTCATAGGTTACCTCCTTGCGTTTCGAATCTGCATAACTCTTCTGTCTGGACTGAGCTATCTTCGGTCTATCCCGGATCAGTTTAACCTTCTCCTCAGACTCTTTGATCAAGTCTGGCCCAAACAACTGTCGGTCTCCGACTTCATCCCACATCAACGGTGTTCTGCACCTTCGTCCATACAGGGCTTCGAACGGTGCCATCTTCAAACTAGCTTGGTAACTATTGTTGTATGAGAACTCTGCGTAAGGCAGATTGTCATCCCAACTAGATCCATAATCTAGCGCACAGGCTCTCAACATGTCCTCCAGAATCTGATTGACCCTCTCGGTCTATCCAACCGTCTGCGGGTGAAATGATGTACTGAACTCCAATCTTTTTCCCAAAGTCTGGTGCAGCTGATGCCAAAACTTTGAAGTAAACTGTGTTCCTCTGTCCGATACAATGGTCCTCGGAACTCCATGCAGACATACGATCCTAGTCATATCACTACAAAAAAAAGACACATCCGTGACATTTTGGGCCGAATGAAATTTTTTCTGTCATACATATGACACTTCTATGACGATAATTGTGACAAAACCCGGTATCATCATAGATGTGGTGGGCTCCTACTTCTATGACAAAAAATCATGACAGAAAATGGGCTTTTCGTCCTGGGCGGGCCGGAGACGCAGCTGCATGACATTCTTTGGGCCGTCCATGACGGAAAAAACCATGGTAGAAGCGAGGGGAAGGAAAATTTCAGGGAGTTCCCGGTTACGGTGGGAGGTCGGGGGCCGAGCGATGCGCGTTTCTCTCGTACACGTACGTGCGTGTGTGCGAGACGTTGGATCTAACTGAACCCGAGCGAGGCGTTGGGCTCTAACTGAACTCGAGCGATTGCACTGCAGGCTACGCGTTACTGAACCCGAGCGATCGATCGATGGCTATTAACTGTACCCGATCGAGCGATTCCTTGGCTACTGCTGCTAACTGAAGCCGATCGATGGGATGAACAGTGAGTGTTGCGGGGGGGGGGTGAACAGTGAGCGGCGGCGTTGCCTCTGGATGAATAGGACCCCGTGGTGTGGTGGAGGGCTGGATGAACAGTAGACGGTGCAGGGGTGCCCGTGGAGGGGTGGATGAACAGGACCCCATGGTGTGGAGGGCAGAATGAACAGTAGACGGTGGAGGGGTGCCCGTGGAGGGGTGGTTGAACATGACCCCGTGGTGCGGAGGGTTGGATGAACAGTAGACGGTGGAGGGGTGGTTGAACAGTAGCCGGTGGAGTAGCGTGCGGTGGAGGCTGGATGAACAGGAGCCCGTGGAGGCTGGAGGAGGTCGACGGTGGATGAATAGTAGCTCGTGGAGGCTGGAGGGGGTCGATGGTGGAGATGAACAATATCCCGTGGAGTCCCGTTTTGCGGTACGCCACACCCCTCCCGATGAACAGGACCCCCGTTTCGATCGTAGAGCTCCAACACAAGTTTGTTTCCTCCGTTTTGCGGTACGCCACACCCCTCCCGATCAACAGGACCCCCGTTTTGACTGTAGGAGGTCTGTTTCCTCCGTTTTGCGGTACGCCACACCCCTCGCGATCAACAGGACCCCCGTTTCGACCGTAGGAGGTCCGTTTCCTCCGTTGTGCGGTACGCCAGGCCTCATTTCCATCGCCTCTTCCGTCCAAACCCTCCCGATGAACACGACCACGCATTTCGTTCCGACCCATGAACACGACGACGACGCTGTTTCTCCGTTCCGACCCAGCCATGTACACGAGCCCTCGCCGTACGTATGCGCGAGTAGGCATTCGAGACCCCGCCCGTATGTACACATACATGGCCGTATTTTCTTTCTTGCACCCTGGCCGATGTACGTACGTGTACATGCTACGTGCGCACCTCTACTACGACACGTGCGCGCCTCTACATCGACCAGTATGTACATACACGTTCGCAACCAGAATGTCAACGCTACGTACGCTTTGACCAGGTGGGTCCCGACTGTCAGGCACTTCCTTGCCTGCGAAGATGTAGCTGGTGGGTCCCAGCAGTCAGGGGGCGAATCATTTTTTTTGCCCGGACGCACTTCCTTGCGTGCGAAGATGTAGCTGGTGGGTCCCAGCAGTCGGGGGGCTGATGGGTCCCAGCAGTCAGGGGGGCGGATCGTTTTGGTTTTTTTTGCCCGGACGCACTTCCTTGCGTGCGAAGACGTAGCTGGTGGGTCCCAGCAGTCAGGGGGGCGAATCGTTTTTTTTGCCCGGACGCACTTCCTTGCGTGCGAAGGTGTAGCTGGTGGGTCCCAGCAGTCAGGGGGGAAACGTTGTTTTCGTGAAATACGGTGGCCCGTCCGGTGGGTCCCTGCTGTCAGGTGGAGGAATCATTATTTTCCACGTAATAAGGAGGCACTTCCTTGCTGCCGCCGTGGACCCAGCTGTTAGCCTCTCCACGTACAGTCCACGTCCGATGGAAGTCGTTCCTTGACCACGTTGACCACGCCGTGCCGAGAGCACAAGGGCGGTGGACGACGACGAGGCCTAGGAAGGGGACGACGGGGAGCCGAGGAAGACGCGGCAGTGGAAGCCCGCGCGCACGCGAAGAGGAGTACGAGGGTTCACTAGTTCGGCTGCGGTGTGAGGCTGCCGTCGCCGCAGGGCCTGGCCAGCGGTGGGAATAGTAGGGGGCAGTGAGGCCTCCGCGGCAGCACAGCCGACCACGGGAGGCAGGAGCATGCGGCACGACCGGCGCTGCTTTGGGCGGTTGGAGCAAGAAGACCAGAGGTTGAAGAAGCACTACGGCCGTTGGATGGACATCGTACGGTCAATGGAGCTAGAATCGTTCATATTGACTAAGTTGACAAAGCCATTCGTCCCCGTCAACTTAGTAGGCCCACAAGTCAGCCTCCCACCAAGGTGGGTCCCAGCTAGCCGGGGGAGTATTCAATTTTTTGTGCGTAATAAGGAGGCACTTCCGGTGGGTCGGAGCTGACAGCGGGGGGAACGTTTTTTTCGCGAAATACGGTGGCCCGTCCAGTGGGTCCCAGCAGTCAGGGGAAACGATTTTTTTCGCAAAATACTGGTGGCCCGTCCGGTGGGTCCCTGCTGTCAGGTGGAGGAATAATTATTTTGCACGTAATAAGGAGGCACTTCCTTGTTGTGGCTGTGGACCCAGCTGTCAGCCTCTCCACGTACATTCCATGTCCGATGGAAGCCGTTCCTTTTCCACGTTGACCACGCCGCGCCGAGCGCACCAGGGCTATATATAATAATTTATATATAGCTCATGGAAACTTCTTATGCAATTTATTGCAGTCGTTTTTTTTTGGTTGGCCAGGGCCAATTTCGCATATTTCTGTGGGTTCCAAACTATTTTTAATACCGAAATGTCCAGCCAGATTTAAAGTACTTTGAAGATATATTTAAATTAGGTTAATACCGAGTGAAATAGGAATCTGAAAATGTGATAAAATTCAGAAATTATAAAGTAATTGCCAATTTGTCATCTCTTTTTATATTTACAACCCATTTCATATTACTTTCAAGATTTGCAGGCGTCTTGAAAGAGTTGCAGCCCGTCAAGGCGTAGAAAAATAAGTAGGCCTGGATTGGGTATTCTTCAGAAAAAATAAACTGGGCTCATTTTCACAAAGAAAAAACAGCTGGGCTGGTCACATGGTGAACATAAAATATAAGCCTGGGCTAGACGGGCCACAACCCAGTTCAAACCCTGCTCCGTCTCAACAATACCAAACAAAAAAAATTTGCTCGAGTAGCTACGTCCCAGGTGCCAGCCGATCTTGTGCTGTTCTCTTGTCTATTGACTCCCAGATGTCAGGAAAACACTAGGAGGAAGCATTTTATTTTTCCATACGCTGACGTGGTGGGCCCCTACTGTCATCCTCTCCATGTACTTCTGTCGATTCCTATTGTTTGTTGACCATGTTGACAAGGCGAGAGGACGGCGCCGCGGCGAGCGCAGCAAAGCGTGCGGAGGACGTCGGCGTTAACGATTTAGGAGACGGTGGGGTGGCGATGCATGCGCTGAGGTGCAGCCAGCCGTGGGAGGCGTAAGCAGGCGGCCCCGCCGGTACTGGTTTGGTTTTGGCGGTTGGATGAAGACAGGACTGAAGAAACATGACAGACTGTAAAAGCAGCAGGAGTACTTAACAACCTTAACTGAAACCAGCAGGGGCACTTAACAACCAAAGCTGAAAGCAGTATGAGTACTTATACAGGTTCAATCGTACAAAGCACGCCTCGAACAGTGCTACTTTGCCTACAGTTAACCAAGGGTGAGGCCGCCAAGCCCTAGGACAAGGCCCAGGCGCCACCCCGCGCATCCACAACCTTTTGAAAGCGGCTTCATCTCGCAACGTGGTCAATAAATAGGATATTTGCTTTAGAGCCATGGAAAAGCATGAACATAATCTTCTGTCCTATTCTCCAAGATGGACGGGCCTTCATTATTTGAGACCACCCATGAATAAGTATATTTTCACCTCCAAGGGGAATTGAGTAGGTCGACATATACATCATGTTGTGACCAAGCGCAAGTCTGACCCGACCATGGTCAGGCATCTGTATAGGAACAATAGAACTCGGCGGTTCCTATTTCAAGAAGATCACAGCTATAAAACTGTGTATAAGCAATAGTTTATGAACAACATATATAACAGAAAACAGCTCGTACCATAAGTTTCTCGACATTGTTGGACCTGTTCAACGAGTGCAGCAGTGGCACGTATATCCCACGTGGACTTCCACCATTGAAACGCCCCACAAGGACCTCAAGACGATCAATAAAGTAGAGGAACTTGTGGATGTCGATCCAGTCAACTTCAGTGCCATTAGTAACAGCTGAGTTATTACAGAGTAACAAACGAGCAGACTGCTTAACTCTGAAAAAACCTACACGTGCCACCAATTATAAGAAAATATTAGTTAGAAGTAGCATCTTCGTGAAAGATTCGTTGCTACTTCTAAAGTTAAATTGTGATTAGTTAGACAGAATAGGTGGATTAAGAAGTAATCGAGGCAACAAGCAAGAACCAGATACAAAACTAACATGGATGAACAATTGGAACGACGTCAGGGTGGAAGATCGCAGTGAAGATGAGACCAGGTTCTGCTATTTCCATCAACATTCGTGCACCAACTTTCAGTCCGTAACACTTGAGAAAGTTTATCCAAGTTCGGCCATAAAAAAGCAGCGATCTTCTTGGTTCATGAACCCAACTCGGAACTTATATCCATGGCTTGTCTTCACTGTGACCATTAAACTAGTGTATTCAGTTATGGTAAGGCCGAGTATCTTGAGTACATGTGTTCTAGAAGAGCAAATAATACACTGCAGGAAAAATAATATGAGAACACAACATGTTCAAAAAAACCCCACCCTCCCGGATAGAAAAGAGGATTCTAGGAACATACTGTGCGCGTTTCAAAATGTTGTGTTAGGATGAGAAGGAACAAGTGTGGCATCTCGCCGAGGGCGCAGAAACCTGTAGGTTACTCTCACTTTGGGCACTGCAAATGAAACACACTAGATTCAGTAGGAAGAAAAATGCATCAACGGCGGCAGCTGCCATCCTAGGATTACCTACGACCAAGGGACTTGGGTTTATCGGGGATGGATGAAGAATTCGTACCTGGTTCTCCATGAGAAAACCCTATGCAATCGCCGAGAGGGGGTTTTCTATGAACAAGCAGACGAGGGAGAAGGGGATTCAGGCCTAGTGAAATATTGCCGCTTCGTCCGTCCATCTTACTCCTAAAGCTGGAAAGGGGGGTTGTGATTTGATGGCTCATTGGGCATTACTACGGTGCTACGACCGGGGTGTGTCTACCGTGAAGTTGTGCACTCTAATTTGTGCATATGGCACGTGAACCCCATTGCCGGTTGCCCCACATATCAGCGAAAGGAAGTAGGAAGACAGGAGTAAATAGTTACACATAAATATATATTTTGACAGAGAGATACTCCCTCTGTAAAGAAATATACAAATATTTTATATCACAGGATCACCTTGCCGAGAAATATACTCCCTCTGCAACGCACGGGCATTATGGGGGTTCAGCTGAGAATATAATACTTAGATAGGCTCATGATTCTGGACCTTGGGGCGCAGGCCGACCCTGCATGTTTGGGGGCCCATGTGTTCTACCTCAGCGCTTTTCATATTGCAAGCGATCGGTACGGCGCTGGTTTTAGATGTTGTCCCAAGGCGAATACACAAAATTGAATAAAGCACGACAGCTGTTGGAATGAAATCGAACGACAGTTCCTAACCAGCAATCAGAGTTGCAATTCTATCAATGATATACCATGTGATAAATAATACTGTCGTACTACTTATACACACAGGACACTTGTTTCACCATGCCAGATTATTACATAAAAATCTCTCAGAGGATAGATCAGTTCCACAGTTGCGTGCTGCTAATTTCAAAGTTGATTTGGACCAGCTCTCCTTGCCGAGAAAGTTCGATTTTGACATCATCCCCTACCGCAAGATATGATTTAGATTTGAACCTTGACCATCCTTTAGCATCAATCATCATGCGACCATCCTTTGTACTTATGGTATATTGAGCAGGTTCATTCACACCAAGGCTGCGCATGGTAAGAGAAACTTGGTCGTGGTCGCCCGGATTGTTGAACAACTCCCTCGTTGCTCTAGGAATTCTCTGTTTGCAAACAAGAAGACATACCCAAACAGTTAGATCAACACAGTGAATCATGTGAAACAACATGGAAATAAAAAAGAATGAAGCACTTGGGCGGCGAATGCTTACCAAGAAGGTGGACATGTCGGTTTTTGTAAGGACTTTGGTATATGAAGTGCGAACTGCAGCCCAGTCTGTTGCCGGTGCAACTGCACGGGCCGGAGCAGATGCAAGTGCAAGTGTTGGTGCAGGTGCCGAAGCCGCCGCTGCTGCCAGAGATGGTGCTCCTTGTAGAGCTCGTGCCGGTGTCGGAGCAGGTGCCGGTGTCGATGCCCGATCCTCCGGTAGATCAGACTGATCCGCTGACGCGGTCGGTGCCCAATCCTCAGTTGTATCAGACTGAGCTGCTGCTGCTGTCAGTGCTAGAGCAACTGCCGGTGCTCGATCTGTGCGAGACAGCGGCGATCGTGTCTGGTCTGCTATGATCAGCTTTCTAACTTGACTAGGATCCGTGACCGTGATCCAGTTTTTTTCTTCATTTCTTTTAAACACGAGAAGGACTAATTGTGGCATTTTTGTTAAACCAAACTGCAGTTCATCATAGGGATTCAGCTTGTACTCAGACAACAGACTGATCCAATTTTTTCCAGTAATATAAGTGATGGACAGTGCCTTCGTTACTGACATGACATAAGAAGTGAAACCTGCAAAAATAGCCATCGTAGAGCAAACCAAACGGTTTATTCTGTGATGAATGTCACATGGCAAAACCTGCATCGTAAAATTGCAGGAAAAGAAAGAAAACATGACATTAAATCAATAAGATTTAGACAGTAAATCAATAAGATTTACTTGATGTGACACGAGTGAATCCTTACCAGGAAATCACTATGTTGAAGTACTAAACAGAAGATTGATCGTCCAACTACGCGTGGCACGCAGGGGCCCTGCCTACTCCCACAAGCAGGACAGTCCAAAGGTCGTGACAAATCGTATGGACCAAACATCCATGGGACTGGAAATCCTGGTGGGTGCGATAAACCCTGCAATGCATACAGATATTGGAGTGTGACCATAATTGATAAACCATCCTCACAAAAAATATGATCTGGATACTTCAAAATATACAAACTGAATTGAGTGGACAGACATTAACATAGACCGTTCTCAGGACTGACCACACACCAAAAGCGGCAGTACTAATAAACAATACAGGGTTCACAAACACAAATCAAGTACTGAACAATAGTACTTACTATAGACAAGAAAAGTTGCACTAACTAAACTCTGCAGACTATTTCTTGCCACCGACCTACGGGATGAACCCCGCATAACTGACTAGGCCATGGACTTCGTGTGAGATGTCTACACGCGCCATCACCATCTTGTCAACCTTGGAGAACCTAACAGAGTGGTCTTTCCACTCATAAACATGATGAAGATGACAGGCCGCATCAGATTTGTTGGGAGGCTTTACAAGAACCACACCCTTCGTAATCGAAGGCACAACCAGGAAATTGTTGTGGTCAAGTATAGCCTCGAGAACACGCCTGACAACAATGCTACAGGAAAACACTAGTTCAGGATACGTGGCGACAATGACACAGCAGCTGGATAGTTCAGCAGTAGAACTCATCACCAGGTCTTCCAGTTCACATGGCATGACTTTGAGAACTTCATCTCCACCGTGGACCTGGTTCTAATTCAAATAGAAACCATATTTTATTACTACCTCCGTTCATAAATATAAGATGATTTTCGATATTATACTCCATATATGACTACATATACGCATAGAAATGAGTGAACAAAGACACTAGAACATGTCTTCAAAGGCATGAGAGCAGAGGGATTACATGAAAAATCCATAACACAAGTTACTGAGGCAAATATACCCTCTTAAAAGGTAGCATTGATGTTCATAAAGTACTCCCTCCGTCCCAAAATTCTTGTCTTAGATTTGTCTAGATACGGATGTATCAAGTCACATTTTAGTATTAGATACATCCGTATCTAGACAAATCTAACATAAGAAATTTGGGACAGAGGGAGTAGTTGAAAGTAATCTATAAGAAATCAGTGTCAACCTCTCGCATGTTCTAGTCAAAAGGGGAATTTAGAACCGTCATTTGGCACACAAAAATCACATGCAAGATCACCCAGAAAGTTGTACTACTACTACTAGTACTGCGTGTTAGATGAAAAAACACGATCAAGATCGAGAAAAAGAACGTCAAGAAGAGTTATTACCTGGACTTGCTTAATGAGGGATCTCGGAAAGGGGGGCTTGGACAGGGCGATGGCTTTGAGCTTGTCTGCGGTAGTCTCGGCGGGGTGCTTGCGCTTCTTCGTACCATGAGCCTCGACGGTTTTGGCCGGAGCCATAGACATCACTTCGGCCGGTGCTCCAGCGTCCATCAAGAAACTGTCAAATAGAAATAAAAGAAAAGAAACCATAATCACAAACCCAAAAGAAGAAAAGAGAGGGAGTTATAGGATCAGTCTCGGGGTTGCAAGACCGGGCCTTGGCCAGAATCAACACCATTGATGCGCTCACCTTTCCTTCTTTGGGAGAGAAGGACAATGGCAAAAGCAGGTTGGGGTTTTCTTGAAGAAATGAGGAACAAGATGAGGCAGAAGCGAGGGTTGGGTAGAGAGGAAGCTGAGAGAGAAGAGTTAAATGATGGTTGCTTCGTCCGTCCAACTTACTGCTGGAAAGGAGGGAGTTTTGTGATTTAACGACTCATTGGGCATTACTTCGGCGTTTCGATCGGGGTAGTCTACCGTCACTCTACTACGGAGTAATTTAGTGCATGGCTGGTGGACCCCGATGCTGGCTGTCCCACACATCGGCGAAAGTGAGTAATTTAGTGCATGGCTAGAGGAGGATCCGCACGGTAGAGCGTGTCCACTGTTTTTCAAAAGAAAAAATGATTACAGCAAGTGTTTCCACTCTTACGATGGAGGAGTGCGAAACACGGCAGCCACTTGAACATACACAATGCTCCTACTACTAGGCATGTGCAGTGGTTCATACGTCAGTACTACACAATCTTGTTGCTAGTGTAGTAAGATATGACGATAACAAATGATGTTGTGCGCATGTCAACTACTCCTATATGTAACAAATACACGAAGAGGAAACAACTATATTGAGATGAGAATGCAACCAAACACACCCACACGCTTTGTGCTACAGTGATTGATCTGCACCGTCTGAGTTTGATCCAACGGTCATGTTGCGCCGAGACATGGACATGCCCATGCAGAGGGCGCCTAAACACCATCGAAGTCCCTCTGCTTCTCGAGGCGCATGACGTTGGTGATGCAGGGTGCAACCGCCCGCAGAGCCCGCTCCTGGTTGACGGGAGCCAACTCGTCAAAGACGGCGTCCAATGGCACGAATGGATTCTGGTGACGGAGCCCTGAAAGGATTCGCCCGGCAACGGCGACGGCAGCCCGCAACCCCTCCTTGTCCAGCTCAGCCCCCACCATCGCGCGGAGACGGCTCAGCTCCTCGGAGATATAGGTGAAGAAGGAGACCAGGTCAGGAAGCCGCAACTCATTGAAGTCGACCGGGTGGTTGAACGGGTTTAGCCCAACGGCCGGCATCGTCGCACTGGCACGACGGTAGGCATCGTGCAGCCGCAACACGTGCGTGGCAACTTGGTTCACCAAGTGGCTGAGGCGATCCTGGACCTCGTCATGATTGGCCCGCTCGCGCTCCAGCCGGCTCCCCTGACGGCCTATCGGATCTCCCGCTTTCTGCAGCAACGCCGCCGACGCCTCGAGCATCTTTGTGGTGGACGCTTGCTGCTTTTGAAGCTCCGTGAACTCCCGCACATAACGGAGGATCATGGCACTCCTCTCCTCCTTGAGCTCACAGAGCTCCACGTCCTTGGCCCTGAGCTCCGCATCCTTGGCATGGAGCTCCTGTGTTAGGAGCCTCACCTCGGACTCCGTGATCTCCTGCGCCGCCATGGCACCAGGTAGAAGCAATGGGGAGAGGAAGCAAAGGGGGCGAAACGGCTGAAAGGCAATGCAATCTACGGGAAGGCGGAGGGAGCGGGGAATCTTTTGGTTTTCACCATGGTAAAACACCAGTCGACGACTTCTCACATCAGGGAGCGGTGGTTTTTTACAGGCGGAGTCATCGTGACTAATTGCTGCCGCGCCTGCTCCCGTCAATCAAAAGAATAAAAATCCTGCCGCACCCAAACACCGGAGCAACGCCGCGGTGGATATTTATATTTACCTTCTGGCAAGTAGATAAAAAAGGGGTGAAAAAACAAATGTGGCGGCGGCCTAGCTAATCGGTCGAACTGGCCCAACTAGCTAGCCAGTGTGCTTCACTGATGTACTCGGCGGGAAAGGTGGTCTTTCGTGATTTGACGACTCATTTACTTGCTTCGGCGCTACGACCGAGGAGGACCCAGAAAACGCGTGGTAGGGCGTCCCACGTCCGGAGGAATATATGCGTGCACCACCCGGGAGGACCCCGAAACCGCACGGTAGGGTGTGCCACGTCTCGGCACGGAGGAAAAATGTGTGTGTAAAAATATACTGTATTAGACGTAGTACCTATGGTTCGACCTCGGAACCCAGCCAGTCGGTCAAAAACACCCCACTAGCCACACAACTTCATCATGCAAACGTGGCACGGAGGATAGATGTGGTTAGCTCCGTCTTGACCAGCCACAATGTCTCTTGTTCTAGGCGATTCTTCTATTTTCCCAGCTTTTTTTAGTTGTAATAACACCACGGCAAGCTAGCGCCGCTCTTCATGTGTGCCCGTGCAAATGTTAGACGATGGAGAGAAGAGAGATTGAGATCGCAGACCTGGGACCCACCAGTAAGTGAGACAACGGTCATGCATGTGTTGACGAGGCACTCCCTCTACTCTACTCAACGAAAGTACTGTATAAATAAAATCAAGTTATGGGACAAAGCCAACAACCGTTTGTTTTTTCAGGCTATCGACTTACGCTTTGTAGTCCAGGTTGCCAGTTCGAATCTCGTCTTTCAGATCTACAAGCTCCAAGAAACTCGTATCGGCATATAGCATCTAAGGTATGGGGGCACATGATATTCTCCCGGGGAGGAGGGGTGGGGGGTGCACAACCAATCGGTGGCTGGGAGGGTGGGGACAAATATAATCTAAACAACCCTAAATAGAGCTCCACAATTTTATCTAAGGTCGAGGGGTTGACCCCCGACAATCATAGCTCCGCCTAAACAGAACATTTGCGTGTACCGTAGTAATAGACTTAATATTCATGTTTCAGTTTCATGTTCATTTTAAATATTGAACTGAGGACCATGGATGTCTTACATTTTACTCCCTTCGTTCCCAAATATTAGTCTTTTTAGAGGCTTCAAATGGACTGGCACATACGGATGTATATAGACATATTTTAGAGTCTAGATTCACTCATTTTGCTCCGTATGTAGTCACTTGTTGAACTCTCTAAAAGACTAATATTTAGGAATAGAAGGAGTATTTTTGAATTCGTGTCATACATGCATGGTTTGGAAAAATAGATGCACTATACTTATTGGATTGTTGTTGTGTTCGTGCGTGTGTGTCTGTGTGTGTGTGTGTGTGTGCGTGGTCATATGCTTGATACATACAAAGTTTTCTCACCTCCATGTTGTTCATCTTTTAAATTTGAATTTGCATTGGAAAACTTACTAGGGATACCATGAAATGTGACATCCACGTTGAGATCACTATATCACAAACTCACTATAATTCAACAACTCGTCATAAATCAATTACCATGTTGAGATTAGTATTTGTAAGGAAAATACGGGTATTGTAATACACATAGATTCGTTCAGCAATTTAAAAGGTTCCTTTCGTATTCTCGAATGGTAGGACCCAATGGCGTACCAGCCAGACCTTGGCTCGTGTTGATCCTAAAAAAAGCGGGCTCATGTCCTTCGGTGGCATGCGTGGTATGCACATTATGCAACCCCATTACCCCAACCAGTCGAGCCTCAGTGTTTCAAGTCGAAATATCTGGCGGCCAGAATTCCAGCCCTAGGAAATTCCCCTCATGTCCCCGGTCCATAATGACTACCGATGAACAACAGAGGGATGCTTTAGTAACTAGACAACGTTACCTACCGTGCCGAGCACAGTTCAATTCCCTCGGTCGCCGCTCGTCAAGGTCACCCGTCAACTGCATTGCCTAGTACTACTACTACTACTACTACTACACCAGGATGAGCATAGAATTGAGCCCGTTTGTTCGTGACTAGTACTTGAGTTAATATATCAGGCAATGCACTGGTACGGAGGGATTATCCTTTTACTCTGCATATATAACTTGTCTGAAGTCTAACTAAGCAAAATGTTTGACCAAATCCTTTCTTAAGAAATACAACAGGACAGATGTACGGCTTGAAAATTTATTGCATAATGCAGGTTGTGATATTGTTTCGAATCCTGGATCTTTAATTTTTGAAAATCCAAAAGTGAGCATAAATTCTTGAAACTAAGCATGGTCACGTTATATGGCACAAATATTACTTTGTAAGTTTTTTCTTCAATTTGAGACAAGCTGCTTATGACAAGTTGCACAAGTGAAGAGCCAAGGTATTTTGGAAGAAAGACCTGTCACGTTAAGGCGAACGCTTTCACTATTGAAACCGTCGGCGTTTACATGCCGCCACGAGTCCCCGCTTCTCATCGGCAATCGGCAGGTGCCGTCCGAGCAAGCGTGTGAGTCGACGGGAGGCGTGCGAGCAGACCGCTGTGCCGGCTGTCAGGGAGGCGTGCGAGCAGACCGCTGTGCAGGCTCACCGGGAGGCGAGCCCTTTGACCAGGCTCTGCCACCCACCATCATCCCAACTGCTCCCACTTTTAATGTCGCCGGCGCCGCAGTTTAAAATCAACCCTGCACTACCCGGTACTCCCTCCTTTCCGGTTTATAGGGCTTATCTCAAAATATTAGTTTTTCCATTTTATAAGGCTCAATTTTGTTGTTTCCCATCACATGTTTAGATTCCAAGGTAAATTAAATCATTGCATGCAAGTATTAAGAGAAAATTGACCAATGCATGTAATTTATGCATGCATGCATTGCAATTAATGCATTGGTAAACGTATTTTTTTGAGAAAAACAAGAGCATTAATTGGGTGCTTTTGCAAACTACAAAAAGTATTCCACCACTCACCATCTACCTTGGTTGGTGAGATTTTTGAATTGAGCCTTATAAACCGGAAAGGAGGGAGTATCGCTACAATCCTCTCTCTTCCTCTCCGATTCTCCTGTCGTCTACCTCCAACTAGCCTGACCTAAACGTACGCCATGCCGCATCACGATGGTCTGCCATTAGTGTTCCAGTTTCCTGAGGAAGACACCCAGCCAGAGTCTCAAGAACATAAGGCGCTTTGGGACGAGCTTGAACTGGCCTTGCGGGAAGATGTCGCACCTGTCCCCGCTCCCGTTCCGGCTCCCGTCGCCCCGACTGCGCCAGCGCCCATCCCCGTGGCATTGATGGGCTGGGAGCCGCACATTGTCGCCGAGGTTGATCCCATGGGGTTCCACGAGGTGCCCGCCGACTTTCACGCGCCCGTGCACTTGGCAGCGCATGCGCCTGCGCGTGCACTGACGCGCATGCCCATGCCGGTGCCCGTGCACCTGCCAGTGCCTGTGCCTGCGCGTGCACTGACGTGCGCGTCCGTGCCAGTGCCCGTGCACACGAATGTCTCCGCCGCGCCGTTCAGAGTGCCTGTCCCCGCGCGGGTGCCAGTGCCCCCCTTAGCAGCATGGATGGCCGCTGTCGACCGCTTTCTTGCACCAACGCCAGTCGCCTCCTCCCGCCAGTCGACTCGCTCCGAAGTCCAGAACATTTTGGCCTTCCTTGAAGCTAGGCCAACGTCCAGGAGTACGCCAACAACGGCGCAAGACGGTGCCGTCACCGTCGGTCAGTGGCCCGACGACACATAGAGCACGGCAGAGGAGCCGCTTCCCACCGCGAGACGCCCCCGCCGTCGCCGCGTAATCTAAATTTTCCATGAAAAACGTTCGGATTGCCATGCTTAAAATCCGAACATTTATCATTTCCGTTTATTTTATATCAATCATCATATAATTTAAAGTCGGAGTCGGACTGAACGAAATGTATGGTTTGATCGATTGACTGTTCTGCTAGAGCCATATCAAATTAAATATAAAACGTCATCAAGCCACATGTATTCCTTGTCATCCAACGACTTAGACTGCTTCAATGTCGAGCGCTCAACACGTTTAGCATGCAGTTAATTTTATGTCAAAAATAGTGTTAATCACATGACAACACGCAAATAATATCCTAGTAGTTAATATCTGCATGCACTTAATATACATCCAAATTAACGTGCATTCCATGTACACATTGACTAGTGCTGCTAGTACGTGAAATTGGTGTCATGACTTGTGAACGCGTCCAGATATGGTCAACGGCAACATCGCCCGCGAGTTCTTCCTGTTTGCCCGTGCGTCTAAACGCAGAAGGGGAGGAGAGAGAGAGAGAGCACACATGGAACCCAACAGTAAGTGAAGACGTGTAGATGTATCGTTTTTGTCCGAGAAAGAGCGAGGTCAATCGAGACATATGGAGAGAGAGATTGAGTGAGCGTGGCCCACCATGAGGTCGAAAGAGCGGTGGCGGCTTGGATGGACTGACCTAGATAGACAATCTGCGTGAGAGAGTATAGAGTGTGTCGATCGAGGCCCGAACAGGGAGATATATCATTTGTGTGTGAAAGAAAACGAGGTTAAATGAGACTCAGATAAAGAGAGCGAGATTGAGCGAGTGTGGCCCGCCGTGCGGAAGAAAGAGCAGTCTCGAGGGAGTGACCTAGATATACAACGTGCGTGCGTGCGCTTGCACGAGAGGTTGGGGGGCTAGATAGGCAATGCATGTATTTAGCGTGAGAGGGTGAGAGGGAGAGGGGGGAGAGAGACCTCGACATGGGGTGCAATGGCGGGTGTGTGAGGTAAATACATTTGGTAACAGAGTGGAAAAAGGGGTTGTGTAGTTGAGAGACTTAGAGATCGAAACATGGAGAGAAAGAATGAACATGTGTTCGAAACCGATAGCTTCCTAAGGTGGTTAGGAGAGGAAGATTGACCGATACAGGAAGTATGTAGCGTTTGTGCGGGGGGGGGGCTAAAAACAACATTTGAATGTACATAGTACGAGACTTAATATCGATGTTTCAATTCGGTGTACATTGTAAGATTTGAACCGAGGAGCAGGCATACGGGTAATTATTTCGAATTCGTGCCATACTAAGTTTCGAAAAGTTGACATTGACTCAGTTTGTTGTGCTATTTTTAGGTCATATGTTTGAATCCATCCAAAAGTTTTCTCACTACCATGGTGTTCATCATATACATATGCATTTGTATTAAAAAAAGTAGCGTGGATACAGTGAAATGCGAAATCCACGTTAGAATTGGAGATCGCTACGTGACACACACTCTAATTCAGATAACTAACTACGTGACACACACTCTAATTCAAATAACTAATTATGTGAGACACACTCTAATCCACGTTAGCGTGGGTACCGTTTTGATTTTTTCCAAATAACTCCTCATTAATTAATTAATTTATAGTACTCCCACTGTTCACTTTTATAAGACCTTGAAGACATTTCAGACAATGTGGAAAACAGTTCATTTTAAGTTGTTTGAAATGACTTACAAAAGTGAACAGATGGAGTATCTCATTTCGAATGACTAATTATTGCAAGGAAAACACGGGCATGGTAATACATACAGATTCGTTTGCAAATGAAAGAAGATTCATTTGCATTCTCAAATGTAGGCGCACCAGGCAAACCAGGGTCGTGTCGTTGTGGACGCTGCTTCGGTGCCTTAAAGGCAACTGCCTTTGCGTCACTGACATGTGGGCCAGCCACCTGTTGGGCCCATATGTCATGGACACAAAGGCAGGTGCCTTAAGGCACCGAAGCATAGTCCTGTCGGGGTGGTCGCGTGTGTCGGACGGACGCGTAGCACCCAGCCACCTACCCCCCCCCTCCCCCCCAAAAAAGGACGATGACAATATAAGTTCGCGCTTCCACGTTTTGGATTGAAATATCTGGCGGCCCCAATTCCAGCCCTGCAAAATCTCTCTTCTCCACCGTCCCCTTCCGCGCCCAGATTGCTCAAATCCCTAATTTGCCGCCAACCCTCGAATCGCCCCTCGTCTTGTCTCTTTCCCCACCATTCCCCACCTCTGTGCCGGACGACGACGACGAAGACGACGGTCGCGCTTCACCACCGCACCGGAGCTACCTCATCTACGCCCTCGTCCACCGCACCGGGTGGTCCACCGACAACGTCGGCCTCCGCAACCGACATGCCTCACAGACACCGAGTTCCACCGCATCAAGTGCACTTCACCGACGCCGTCTCCCAGCTCACCGGGGCTACTTCACCGAGCACATCGTCGCACCTCCGCCCCCCGAGGTCGTTGGGGCTTCACCAACGGTCTCGTCCACCGCATCGTAACGCTCCGCTGCCACTCAAGATCTGCATCCGTGCGCAGCCAGCCAACGCCTGTGCATCACCCTCAACGGCTCTGAAGTGACCCGCACTCTAGCTAGGCGAGCATGCCCAAACGCCGGCCCGAACTAGGTATCCACACATCACTCCCTTGTGCACTGTTCCGACGATGTTTGGATATCCTTTCACTGCTCTCTTAGCTTACACGCCTATGCAACTCTGACCTTAACTCTTATTTCTTCTGGAGATATCATCTGAAACAAGAAAATCCATATTTTAGCAAAGCATGACGGCGCTACGGGATCTGGTACACATCTGGCACACCCGTATAACCTTGTAAGTATCTGTCCTCCGGTACAACATCAAGGTCGATTCCTCTTATTTGATCAACCATTTGCCGTGTCAAAAATGCAGAGGGGGATGCAAGGAGAACAAGGCCTGCACATCCAAGCAAGTGGTAACATGGGCTTGTACATGGAACATCCCAAGCGCAAGCAGAGCTGCAGTGAGCCTGTACAACGAGCTAGCATAAGTCCCTGCATTTCATTTAATTCATACTAGCATTCGTGTATGATTTGTGTGCAGTGGCTGATCCACGAATTCAAGTTACCAGGGGCAAACATTTAACTTAAAAAATACGAAGGCACTTGCACTCCGGAAATCAACATAACTTGAGAAATGTGAAGCTACATGCACTTTGAAAACCAGCTAATGATCCAAAGTAGTTCAGATTATAAACACTAAATGATGCAAGCACCAAAAAACACAAAATGCAACATGGTGTACAAGGACTACAAACATGGTCTGTACCGGCTTGAATGATTCGTTCTCTAGCTGAAAATATCGAAGTGTAATTGCACGTATAATCAGTGCGCAAACTGCATATCAATATATCTATCCTGCACAAGTATGCCAATAGTTTCAAACAACAGATTAGAAAAGTATGTATGCTATGTTGTCATGATACGGGGACTTTATGGTAGATGGCCTCGATGTTTCCTCAAGCTATGAAAATGCACTATAATTTGCTTGTCATCAATGCCTGCAAATCTCTGTCTCTCTCAACATAGTAGATCATCATTAGACACTAAATCCTTCAATGATCTTGCAAAATGCTTGCATTACATCCCTCATTAGACACTATATGTTCATCACCAGGAGCATGTAAAATGTTTGCATCAAATCCTTCATTAGCAGTCTGTTCATTAGACACTTCAGGCTCAAGAACAACATGAGCTTGCATGTTTGCACCGGAAACTTGATTAGATACATCAGATTCAGTCAGTTCAGTATTGATTGGGGGAGTTATAAAATAAGTAGAAATTGGTTTCATTTTCTCATAGATTCCCTACATACAAGCAGTTTTACAACACCGTCAGGTTTAACTATTGGCCAGAAATTGAAGAGTTGAATTAGATATAATCAAGGATGTGATGTACCTGCTCGTTGCGCATGCTACTCTTGCAATTAGCGACTGTCCGTTTGCGCAAGCTCGATGCCATGCCCGTGCTGCCGCCGCTGCCTCCCACGCAGGCTACACCTAGGGTTGGATCTTCATCTTCTTGTCCTTCCGTTCGCTTGAAGCCCGACGACCTCCCTCCAACGAGGGCGCAAGGAAGTGCTGTGTCGGTCTGTCCCACGGCGGCTAGGTTAGGAGCGAACCAGACTGGAGGCTGGAGCGAATGAATTGGGATTTTTCCTGATGTCGAGCGATATGGGAGGCGCTCGTTTGGGCCGCGAGCCTGCTATAGGGCCTGTCTTGCACTTATGTTATTGGCCCATCCAAATTGAAACATTTTTCTTCATTTTTTACATTGCCTGCTTGTGCGTTGGGATGAACAAAACTAGCATGGGCCAACCTGGACGACTCAAACTAGGTGCACACTTTCCAGCCACCTGAGGAGGCCACCCATACCAGCCCCTATGGTGGCGTCGCCCCTTTTTGCGTGTATGATTGGATAGTGAAAAATATTCCAGTGGCGCTTTTGATTTACCCACAGAATGGTTGAATTGCTTGTTTCTATGAACTGAGTTCGCCAATAATGTGAAGGATGCCAGTCTTTTCATCTTATTGTAGATTGCTTAGATCTCGATATGCCAAAACTAATTGCATGAAATATACAGTAAAAGCCAGTGTGATGTGTTTGGCTACAACTAGTCTGACTACACGTCCTCATATAACATATCAAGGACGCACCATCTTACCAGATTAACCATTCGACTTACCCATGCAGTGTGGGAAGAAAGAATTATTGGGACTGCGTATCCAAGCAATTGATGTCATGGACTCCTTCGTACAACCATGTAAGCAAAAAAGAAGTTGAAGTGTGCCTGTACAAAGAACTAGTGTAAGTTCAGTTACCTGCTTCTCGGAATTTTAGTTAGCCACTTATTGCAAAATTGTTCAATTACGTTGCTTGGCTTAATTTAGTTTGCTACTGATCATAATGGCACAACCTGTTAATCATATTGTAGACTGCGCCTATCTATGTGCTTGATACTTACTGTTAAGAATTACCTGTTTGCCTTAACTTAAATATCTACTTGTTTGTTTAACTGCTTTGCTGCTCAACAGCGGGTTACAATGATGTTAATAACTACTTTTCAGCATCCAATTGAAACTCTTTAATTCCTTGTTTGTTTAACTGGTTTGCTGTTATAACTCCCAGTTGAGATGTTTTGCTAACTTCAACTTTTTTGAATCCAATCGGAACTTTAATGGCAAAACAGGTTAGCCCAAGATCAAAGAGCGAGGTCCCCATGGACGTTGCATCATCCCACAGCAGTGGCACCGGCCCAATCGTGCATTATGAATTGCCAACTGTTGATGCTCTAGAGGCTAAACTAGTAGTAGAAAGAGATTCTGCTTCTGCACTTAGAGATGAAGTTGACATGTTGAGGAAGCAAACATCAGAATCACAAGCAGTACTCAAGACAACCATTAAATATTTGGTGGATTTCAAAACGAAGCAAGCTGAGACTGGCCAGATTGTTAAGGTCCTGAAGGAAAAAAGGAAATTAAATTCCTACTTGGTAAATCATAGGTGAAATGTTCTTTCCATAGTTGGATAACCTTTGTGTTGTCTGTTCATGTAATCAATCAAACCATTTGTTTTAGAGATCATGTAATAATTGTTTTTTTTTGTTTCTTTGTTTGTAATTTTATTTGAGCACAAGTCTGTATTAATTGATAAGACTCGGAGACATTTCATTTGGATTGTTGTGCCGGACCTACAAATATGCCAATCGGGCTGAATGTGCATTCAGCAATACTAGTATAGATGGACCATAAGTGGCACGCATCGGAAAGGGCCAAGATGCTGGCTAAAAAAAGGATGTTGTTGTAGCCAAAAAAAGGTACAGTGGCCTGGCTTATGTATGTTAGTTGATATTATTGATCCATATACTCTATAAGTGTTTATATGTCTGTTAGTTCCGTACATTCTTGGTTGATTGACTCGGTATTTGAATCTTGATACATCGCTTGTGTACATATCTAAATGGGAGTACACATTATGCTGCATGTGACATTTGAGTTGGACATGAATTGTTCCAAATATTCGAATTCACCTTAAACTAGATTCTAGTTTCTGAATTTGAGTATTGGCATTTGTAAACCATATTCATATATGATAGTGGAATACATCTTTGTCGTCCTTTTGAAGATATATAAAAACACATAGAGTGATTTATAAAGATTCATATAGGAATACAAAATGGATTCGAATTTAGTTGCCAGGGTAAATGTGGATGCTTATTGTCCCAAAATTCGAAAGAAAGAGCAAAATGTCCACTCCCACATCGGCTGCCCGAAGCCAAGTGTTTGGTAGATGGAAATTACTGTCTACCCATTACACGGACAATCCATCGGCCCGATTTCCACTGCTCTAAATAGGGGTAGGTTAGTGACTTCAATTAGACATGACACGACCGCCTCTGAGCCCATTCCAACACGGTGGGCGTCAAACATGGGCGACAAAACTCATTTGATTCAAGCTCATCCGAAAGACCTCTGTTTCTCCCTCCATTCCCCATTCATACACGGTCGGCGGCAAAACAAACTCTCCTCATCCTAAATAGATGTAGGCTAATATTTTAAATAGGGGCGGATGTGTAACTTCCATCAGACGTGACACAACCGCCCTACCTGTCAGCCCCGTTCATACACCATGGGTGCCAACCGTGGGCGGCAAAACACCCTCTCCTCGCCCGAAATAGTTACCGGCAAATATTTTGGAGATGCGAGATTACCGTCCTATCCCCAACTGACGAGACGTCCAAATTTGAAACGGGGGATAAGTTTGTAACTTTCCCATATTTCAGACAGGCGCGTCCCAAAAACATGGTTCCCCGTACCTCTCCCTCCATTTTCCCATTCATACACCGTCCGCGCTAGAACACTCCATTCCCACACCAGCCTCCGCCCGCCACCCCATCCATCGCCACCGTCCTCCACCACATCCATCGCCACCGTCCTCCACCATGCCGGAGCGCCTACCAAGACCACGTCATCCACTGCTAGAGATGGACGTTTCTCATCCATGGCGACGGACCAATAGCCTTGCATCGCGTCCTCTCTCTTCATCGGCGCCGTCGTCCTCTTTGCCGGGGCCGCTCACACGACCTTCTCTTCCACTGCAACGGGACTTATCCCCCGATGCACCCGTCTACCGTCGTAGATCTGCTTCAACGCCACCGACAGCCATCGCACCCCCGATGCCTACACGGTGCCGCAAGAGAGGTGGTACTTCATATCTCCTCAACTTTTTGATCTCAACCAGAAAACAGATCTTAACTTGGTTACTCTACTTTCTTTTCAGCTCTTAGAATTTAGTTCTTAGTTTGAAGCAAACAATGGATGCTAAATATCATTTCTCCGGTTTGCAGCTTCAAATCTGCCATGGCACAGCCATAATACGGTTTAATTGATCATGCTTAGGGTTTAATTGATCATGTTGGTTCCGTGGTGGTTTCTTTAATAGAAATCAGAGGGGAAACCCTCTTTTGCTAAAAAAATATGCTTAGAGTTTCCCCCTTTTATGATCACTATACGATCAGAATACGTGCTTCGTTTCATAATAACACTGCTCCACCCATCAAGCTAAACAAGCTTAGTTGTTCAAATACGAATCTGATATTATTAAAACAGAGTTGTTTAATTGGTCAGCTAAATGTTCCTAAATTAGTTTCGAAAATGCATGTTTGCCGCTCGGGTGTGTATCTCTATGTGTGGTCTGGTCAGCACGGTTGGGGAGGTGAACTTTGCATATGCAGGGGTTTATAGGGAGACACTCTCCGAGTTGAAACCGCAATGCATTCCATAGACAATCTGACTACTTTTTATGTTTTCATGAATCTCAGATTCTGAACAGCATCATAATGATTATGAGCTTGCGTGCATGAAAAGAATAAAGCAGAACAATGCCATGGCTGTCAAACTTGGCATTAAGGGAATGAAATCAAGTCTGAAGGCAATGCAATGCAAACACTCTGCACCTACTGATTCATGCTCAGAATATGATCCTAACAGTGATTCTGAGCTAGAGGGAGACCTAAGTCAATGTAGCTCCCTAGTGGAGGAGTCAGAGGAAGATGCCCTATCTTATTCACCCATCAAGGTACTTGCTCTAACTTTCCAAGGTTACATTGCTCGCACATATCTTGCAACTGATGCTTTGCATTGCTTCTACTTTGTTGAACTGCCATTAGCTTAGTTTACGCATCGTGTATGTGAATACGCCCTGCCTATCCATTTTTAGTGCATATTCCATCTGTCATCATACCATATTTATCCATTCAAATGTTGTTCTTGTGTATCAGACGTTCAAAAGGAAGAGGGCGATTTCTGATCGTGAGGAGCACAAGCAAAGTATTTGGAAAAGGTAGTGGCACCTGATAAATCAAATAGCCCATTAGGTGTAGTTGCAATATCACCTAACCCACAAAATACCCCAACTCTAGCACACTCTAGCCCTACTACACTGGTCATTTCTGACGCCCCAACTCAGCAGACCCCAACTGCAGCAAACAATATGATTATGCCAGTTGACATAGCACCAGCTGTACGACGCAAAACCCCCATTCCAGCAAAGAGTACACCAAATCCAGTTGCCAAATCCCTTTTCGAACCAGAGAGAGCCCAAATTGCAGTAAATAGGACCCATGTTCCATTTCTTCCCAGTTTAGAAGACGAAGCTTATGTTGTTGTCAGGAACTTTGTGCGCATCTTTCCTTCATGGAAAGATTATACCGCAGACATAGAACAATTTCCAGTCTTCCTCCGCAACTTACGCGTAAGTAATGTACTAATGTTATTCATGGTCATTACTGCATATGATTCTGCTGACAGAAGACACAAGATTTCATTCTTTTAAATAGGCGAGGCGCAAACTAGATTGTGATGACGAGCAAGGGTTGGTTGCGCTTTTCAAGAACTCGTTGATGAAGTATCATTCCTACCTGAGGCAAGCGCACTTCGATGGCAAGCCTCTGAACGAAATTTCTGTAAAGTCTCCGGTGCTACATTTATCCGACGGTGACTGGAATAATCTTGTTACACATTGGTCTCGGCTGCAGCGTAAGGTACTTTCTATGATATCACATCACAATTTGAACTACATTTCTGCATTTGCCTTAATGTCTCACTTGTACGAAAACTGTTAGCAGAAGAACATTCGTTCTCAAGGGACCACAGAATCTCGCAACTATACTGCACACTGCATTGCTCTTGTGAGTACCCCTTGCCATGTATGACCATATTTACTTTCATAGCTGTTTGATTATGTAGCATCACTGCACATGTTAGCCTCGTAATCGTCCATTTGGTGGACATTATAAGATCTGTATGGACTCTTACATAAATTTAGAATCAACCCAATGCTTTTGAAGAGGTTTAGCTCTGCAGTCCTCTTGTAAGGACTGAACATGGTCTATCACTGTACTTACATTAACAGCTACTCCCTCCGTCCCATAATATAAGAATGTTTTGTACAGTACACCAGTGTTCAAAACACTCTTGTATTATGGGAAGAGGGATTGGTTCATTTTGTAGCATTCTGCATCTTATCTCCCTCGCCCACCATTTACTAAAAAATATCAGATCTATATTTAATCTTACCAACAAGTAGAATACACAGACAATGCCAGTGCAAAAGTGTAGCCCATTGCTCTTGTCAATACATTTTGTCCTGTAACGCGTGTACTTCCAGGGATTGGTAGTTGATTATGTAGCATCAATCTGCATCTTATCTTCATTATACTCTACCCCTTCCAGTATTATCATATCTATAATTACTCTCTACAAAATGTAGAGTACAGGCAATGCTTATGAAGAAGATTCTGTGATGAAATTCTTGAATTATCCTTCCCTTGACATGGAGAAGGGCATTATAAAGCTGGTGTTAACTGTTAATGTAACTCAGTCCTTCTAAAGCCTTTATCCTCAACTATTGTTTAATTTGCTCATACTCCCTATCGTTTATTGCTGTTTAGTTTGTTGTTTCTACCAAAATGCATGTTCGTAAGAACCGTAAGTTCTAAGTTTTACTTGTAAAACCAAATTCCTTATTCATACCATGCACATTACTTAATACTCCCTATATGTATGCTTGTTTTTGTGGATCTATAATCCAGTGTGTGGTGAAGCAGCCCACGTTTGCACCTTGTCATCTCCTGTTTTATCTTACTGATGTGGCTGATGATATGAACAACATGCCATGCACATTATCCAAAATAGATACAATGATTTTCTTTGCCCTTCATCTACGCTTGTTATGTTGACATGGTAATCCAGTAGTGTGGTGAAGCTCCCCGCATTATGAACAATGCCAAATTATGCTATTGATATTTTGAACATGCTCTTTATTTTCTAATTTGAAATTGGATAGAATTGACAGAACAGTTATCATCTTTGTTTATACACGTGGAAAACCTGTCATCTCTCTGCTTTGTTTCAGGGTGATATGCCTGATGGCATGCACAAGTCTACTGAAGGCTGTGAGACAAACCCAACATATATTGCAGCAAAGAAGGCAAAACATCTTGAAGATAGCGAGACAACCCCAAAGTCTTGTCTTGATGCAGTGTTCAAGTTACTTGACACTAACAGTCAGATAAGCTCACAGAATTTGTTGTCTGAATCAGTTCGACTTCTTCAGTCCCAAGTTCTAGCAGAAAGGCATTCTGCAACTCAACTTCGACTTGAAGTCCTATCTCTAAGAAAGATTGCGGAGAACACCAATGAGAACCTCATCGCTAAACAGCTACACCTGGAAGCTATGACCGACATGCTAGGCCGGTCTCACATCCTTGCTCAGCAGCTTGCGCAGCAGTTCCCCCGCAAGGCTAACCTTTCTTGAATTGTCTTGGAAGTGGTCTCGATTCAGTATTATTTTGTTACGCTGCAATGGTGCCCAGTTTTTGTAATCTTCTTCTACGTTGCGCTTTAGGATCACTGGTGGCGAACTTTGATGCCCAGTGGATGTAATATACCTTAAACCCTTTATTGTATAGTGTAGGTTTATTCTAAGTTACTATGCCATAATTTCTTTATTGTATAGAGTAGCTTTGTTCTTAATTCATACTAGTTACGCAGCAGCATGAAATGAACCCCGGCCCATGATTGTGCGAATAAAATCATGGGCTTTTAACAGGCCAAAATTGTCTCGGTCCTTGTTTGGCCCAATCAGATATCGGCTGCGAACAGGCCGGATGCAAACAGGGCCGTAGTTAGGCCCAACTATATGACTGGCTTTTAATAGGCCGAAATTAATATAGGGACGAAATGTTAAACGGGCCCTTAACAGGCCAAAACTAATATCAGGCCGAATTACTAAGTGGGCCTTTAGCAAGTGGGCCCAAAAGCATAGTGTCCAGTTGACGGGCCAAATCTGATATGGGCCATAATTGAGCCCAAAGCCTCTTAAAGGGCCGGACCTGATCTGGGCCGTAATTTGGCCCAGAACGTGGTAGGCTTTTAACGGGCCGGATCTCATATGGGCCACTATTAGGCCCGGAGCGTGGCAGGCCATTAATGGACCGGATCAAATATGGGCCGGCATTTGGCCCAAAACATGGCAGCCAGTTAATGGGTTGGCCTACTAGGGTCCTCAAAATCTTGTGGGCCTACAGCTGGGCCGGCCCATTAATGTCGGCGAAATCTCGTGGGCCTTTAGCTAGGCCGTCCCATTATGACCCGCAAGAATCTTGTGGGATTTACGTGGGCCGACCCATTATGGCACACAAAAATCTTGTGGTCCTTTACCTGGGCCGGCCCATTATGGCCCGCAAAATCTTGTGGGCATTTAGCTGGGCCAGCCCATTACGGTCCGCAAAATCTCGTGGGCCTTTAGGTGGGCCGGCCCATTATGGTCTGCAAAATCTTGTGGGCCTTTAGTTGGGCCGGCCCATTTAAACTTGTTGGGCCGTGCCACATGTCGACATATCATAGGCGCCTATCTGACCCACTGACGAGTTGACATGTGTTTCGTCCGGCCAATAAGAATTTTACACGTGGAAAGTTCCCATTGGTCGGGACTGTTAACGGGTTATCGGATCCAAAACCCAACCCGATAGCTTAACGGCGTTCCGTTACAGTGGATGCCATGTGTCGGTCACCCTTGACGAAAGCACTTCTGTGACGCGCGATTTATCGTCATGGAAGGGACACTTTCGTGATGATAATTTTGGTAATGTCATCGAACACTTCTACGACAGCACAGGTATGACTATCTTGATTCTGTCATAAATTTGTCATGGATGAACATGCATGACAAAAAAAGTGACCTACTGTGACAAACACGTATCATCACGGAAGTGTATTTTTTTGTAGTGTATATATCTTGGCCAACTTTGCACTAGTATAAGTTGTTTTCACTTGGATAAAGTGTGCCACTTTGGTCAAACGGTCAACTACTACCCATATAGAATCATATCCTGATTTGGTCCTGGGTAATCCGGTGATAAAATCCATGCCAAGTTTATCCCACTTCCATTCGGGTATCGGCATAGGCTGTAACAATCCTGCTGGCTTTTGATGCTCTGCCTTCACTCTCTGACATACATCACATACGGCCACATACTCGGCGATATCCTTCTTCATCCCTGACCACCAGAAACGTTCCTTCAAATCCAAATACATCTTGGTGTTTCCGGGGTGTATCGAGTATGGTGAGTCATGAGCCTCCTGAAGTATTAACTTCCTAATCTCTGCGTTATTGGGCACATAAACACGGTCCTCAAACCACAGGTGTCGTGCTCATCCTCACGAAAACCTTTGGCCTTTCCTTCGCTCATTTTCTCCTTTATCTCAGCAATCTCTTTGTCATCCTTCTGAGCTTCTCGAATTTTTCCCAACAATGTAGACTGCACCTCCATTGTTGCAACAAAACCTCTAGGAACAATCTCCAAACGTAGTTCCCGGAGATCCTCTGCTAACTCCTTCGACAATGCCATGCTTATTAGGGTATTAGCATAACTCTTCCGGCTCAAAGCGTCTGCTACGACATTGGCCTTTCCTGGATGATAATGAAGCTTCATGTCATAATCCTTTATAAGCTCCAACCATCTTCTCTGCCTAAGGTTCAGCTCCTTCTGGGTGAAAATGTACTTCAAACTCTTATGATCTGTGTACACATCACAATGGTTTCCAATAAGGTAATGTCTCCAAGTCTTCAACGCATGCACTATAGCTGCTAGCTCCAAATCATGCATGGCATAATTCAACTCGTGTGGTTTTAATTTTCGTCAGGCATACGAAACAACTCTTCCGTCCTACATAAGCACACTTCCAAGTCCTAAGCGAGAGGCGTCGCAATACACTTGAAAATCCTTACGTATATCTGGCAGTGTCAACACTAGGGCTGTAGTCAAACGTTTCTTCAGCTACTGGAAACTTGCCTCACAATCTTCCGTCCATTTAAACTTGGTATCCTTCTTCAATAATTCTGTTATTGGCCTTGCAGTCTTTGAAAAATTCTCAATGAATCTCCGATAGTATCTGATACGTCTCCAACGTATCTATAATTTTTGATTGCTCCATGCTATATTATCTACTATTTTAGACATTATTGGGCTTTATTATCCACTTTTATATTATTTTTGGGACTAACCTATTACCCGGAGGCCTAGCCCAGAATTGTTGTTTTTTTGCCTGTTTTAGGGTTTCGAAGAAAAGAAATATCAAACGGAGTCCAAACGGAATGAAACCTTCAGAAACGTGATTTTCTCATCAGATAAGATCCAGGAGACTTGGACCCTCCGTCAAGAAAGCCACAAGGTGGTCACGAGGGTAGGGGCGCCCCCTAGGCACGCCCCCTGCCTCGTGGGCCCCTCGAAGCTCCACCGACGTACTTCTTCCTCCTATATATATCCACATACCCCCAAACGATTGGGGATGGAGCCAAAAACCTAATTCCACCGCCGCAACTTTCTGTATCCACGAGATCCCATATTGGGGCCTGTTCCGGAGCTCCGCCGGAGGAGGCATCAATCACGGAGGGCTTCTACATCATCATCCAAGCCCCTCCGATGAAGTGTGAGTAGTTTACTTCAGACCTACGGGTCCATAGCTAGTAGCTAGATGGCTTCTTCTCTCTTTTTGGATCTCAATACAATGTTCTCCCCCTCTCTCGTGGAGATCTATTCGATGTAATCTTCTTTTTGCGGTGTGTTTGTTGAGACCGATGAATTGTGGGTTTATGATCAAGTCTATCTATGAATAATATTTGAATCTTCTCTGAATTCTTTTATGTATGATTGGTTATCTTTGCAAGTCTCTTCGAATTATCAGTTTGGTTTGGCCTACTAGATTGGTTGTTCTTGCCATGGGAGAAGTGCTTAGCTTTGGGTTCGATCTTGTGGTGTCCTTTCCCAGTGACAGAAGGGGCAGTAAGGCACGTATTGTATCGTTGCCATCGAGGATAACAAGATGGGGTTTTTATCATATTGCATGAAACTATCCCTCTACATCATGTCATCTTGCTTAAGGCGTTACTCTATTTTTAACTTAATAGTCTAGATGCATGTTGGATACCGGTTGATGAGTGGAGTAATAGTAGTAGATGCAGAATCGTTTTGGTCTACTTGTCTCGGACGTGATGCCTATATACATGATCATACCTAGATATTCTCATAACTATGCTAAATTCTGTCAATTGCTCAACAGTAATTTGTTCACCCACCGTAGAATACTTATGCTCTTGAGAGAAGCCACTAGTGAAACCTATGGCTCCCGGGTCTCTTTCTCATCATATCAATATCCATCACTTTATTATTGCTTTGCTTTTACTTTGCTTTTACTTTATTTACTTTGCATCTCTATACCAAAAATACCAAAAATATTATTTATCATCTCTATCAGATCTCACTTTCGTAAGTGACCATGAAGGGATTGACAACCCCTAAGCGTGTTGGTTGCGTTGAGGTATTGTTTCTGTGTAGGTACAAGGGACTCGAGCGTAGCCTCCTACTGGATTGATACCTTGGTTCTCAAAAACTGAGGGAAATACTTACGCTACTTTGCTGCATCATCCCTTCCTCTTCGGGGAAATCCAACGCAGTGCTCAATAGGTAGCAGTATCCTGCGAGTCCAAGAAAACTGCGGATCTCGCTAACTGAAGTGGGTGCCAACCATTCAGTGACTGACTGCACCTTGGTGGGATCTACTACTATACCTTCTCCTGATATAACATGTCCAAGGAATCTGACTTCTTTCAACCAAAACTCGCATTTGCTGAACTTGGCATATAACTGATGTTCCCTGAGTTTCTCGAGAACTAATCGCAAATGCTCCTTGTGTTCCTCTTCATTCTTCGAATATACCATTATATCATCAATGAACACCACAACAAACTTATCCAAATATTCCATGAATACTTTATTCATCATGCTCATGAAATAGGCAGGGGCGTTAGTCAGTCCAAATGACATGACCGTATATTCATATAGCCCGTACCGTGTGGTGAAGGTTGTCTTTGGTATATCCTTCTCTCGTATCTTCAACTGATGATATCCTGATCGCAGATCGATCTTCGAAAACATCTTAGCTCCTTGCAGCTGGTCAAACAGATCATTGATCATCGGCAATGGGTACATGTTCTTGATCGTCACTTCATTCAATGCCCGATAATCAACAACCATTCTTAGGGACTTATCCTTATTCTCAACCAAAAGCATTGGGGCTCCCCAGGGTGATGAACTCCGTCGAATGTAACCTTTCTCCAATAACTCCTTGATATGTTTCTTAATCTCCTCCAGATCATTTGCGGGCATCCTGTAGGGTCTCTTGGATATTGGCCCTGTGCCTGGCAATAGTTCTATCAAAAACTCAATATCTCGATCCGGTGGCATGCCTGGTAACTCTTTTGGGAAAACATCCGGATAATCCTTTACTACATACACTTCCTCCTGAACAACTCCCGTGAGGGTATTTACTTGGCTACTTCCTGGCGCATGCCTAGATATATACTTGATCCTTTTTCCCTCGGGGGTGGTGAGACAAATTGACTTACTAACATTGTCAATGCTTCCTCCATACTTTGACATCCAGTCCATTTCTAATATCACATCCAATACTTGTGACTCCAAGATAATTAGGTCGGACGGAAAAACATGGCTACCAATGGTTAAGGGTATCTGGTCGCACCATCGACTAGCCATATACTCTGCTCCAGGTGAACTTACTAACAGAGGGGTCCTAAGGGTTTGGGTCGGTAGTTTAAACTTATCCACGAATTCCCTTGATATGTATGAATGCGATGCACCAGTATCAAAAAGAACAAGAGCGGTAAATGACTTAACCAAAAACTTACCTATAACCGCGTCTGGCTGCTCTTCAACCTCCTCCACGTTAACGTGGTTCACTTGTCCTTTGTTGAATGGATTGGGCTTCTTCCCAGCGCTCCCGTTTCTGTTTCCATTCTTCCCTTCAGGGCACTCCGTGGCATAGTGTCCAGTCTTCCCGCACTTGAAACAAGTAACGTGGCTTAGGTCTCTCTTGGTGGGTGTAGCTAGATTGGGGTGGTTCTGATTGTTGCTTGATCCATTCCCATTCTCATTCCTGGTGCCAGTATGATTATGGTTACTTCCTCCATTATGGGTGTGGCCTCCATGGTTATGAACAAGTCCTCCCGAGTTCAGGGTTAGGCGAGGCTTCTGTTGAGCTCCTGAGTTATACCTCCCTTGTTCATACTTCCTCTTACGGCTCTCATTCTGCTGTTGCTTCCCTTCAATCATAAGAGCCTTATCTACCAACTCCTGGTAGTTGGCGAATGTTGCCACCATCAACTGCATGCTCATCTCATCATTCAGCCCTTCCATAAACTTCTCCTGCTTTGCGGGATCTGTGGCCACATCATCAGGGGCATAGCGAGATAACTTGCTAAACTCATCCGCGTAATGAGCCACAGTACGGTTCCCCTGTTGTAAGTTGCGAAACTCACGCTTATTCAAATTCATGGCTCCAGTTGAGACATGGGTTGTACGGAAGGCTTGCTGAAATTGGTCCCATGCCACCGTGGCTATAGGGTAGGTGACAGTGTAATTCTCCCACCATGAAGCTGCTGGTCCATCCAACTGATGTGCGGCAAAACGCACCTTCTCAGCATCACTACATCCTGCAGTGGTTAACCCCCTTCCAATCCTACGGAGCCAATCATCTGCTACTATAGGCTTGATGCTACTGGAAAACACCGGCGGCTGCAACCTCAGGAAACATGCTAAGTTGTCAACTGGTGGTGGTGGTGGTGGTGGATTGTTGTTGTTGTTGTTGCCTTGGTTCTGAACTAACAACTGCATCAGGGTATTCTGCTGCTGGATCAACTGAGTGAGCTCCGGTGGGAAAGCAAATCCGGGGTCACGCCTCGGAGGCATCTGATGGGTTTAGAGGGGAGAGATTAGAATAGAATGAGGTCTAATGAGAAAGCACTACTGAGGAGTCCTGGATTAGGGGGTCTCCGGATAGCCGGACTATCTCCATTGGCCGGATTGTTAGACTATGAAGATACAAGATTGAAGACTTCGTCTCGTGTCCGGATGGGACTCTACTTGGCGTGGAAGGCAAGCTAGGCAATACGTATATGGATATCTCCTCCTCTGTAACCGACCTTGTGTAACCCTAACCCTCTCTGGTGTCTATATAAACCGAAGGGTTTTAGTCCGTAGGACAACAATCACAACATACAATCATACCATAGGCTAGCTTCTAGGGTTTAGCCTCTCTGATCTCGTGGTAGATCTACTCTTGTAACACCCATATCATCAATATTAATCAAGCAGGATGTAGGGTTTTACCTCCATCAAGAGGGCCCGAACCTGGGTAAAACTTCGTGTCCCTTGCCTCCTGTTACCATCCGGCCTAGACGCACAGTTTGGGACCCCCTACCCGAGATCCGCCAGTTTTGACACTGGCATTGGTGCTTTCATTGATAGTTCCGCTGTGCCGTCGCCACCAGGAAGGATGTCTCGCCCTGTCTTTAAAGACGGCACTATCACTGAGGGAGCTCTGGCTATCGGCCAAACTCTCCGGCTAGGTGGTTTTCTTATGACCGCCTGTTCGGCCGCTGTGCCGACGATGACTTCTCGGGTCATCGAAAGCAATCTTCACGTCAACTTAGAACTCGCCGAGCTCTCTTCCCTGAACGAGCTCTTGGATCGCATCGCCGCCCTGGGAGTCGCTACAGACTACGATCAGATTGGGCCTAAACCCGATCTGAGAGAAATTAACTCTCCCCAGGTCACCCATCACGTTGCAGTGGTGGAAGAACAATGCGGCAACCCTTCATCCTTCTTAAGGACTAGCTACATCCGGATTCCTGATCCCTCCAAGCCGGATACCCACGGAGGGGAGGATGTCACTCAAAGCCTGAACCGAGAATCAGGCAGCGGGCTAGATTTACCGGAAAACATCCAAGAATACAAACTTTCGAGTTCGGAAACTCCTTGGCCACTGAGTCTCAGATTGGGTGAGGATTCGGATTCAATTCCACCCACCCACCCAAACATACGCGATCTATCCCAAATTAGGCAAGAGCCCGAAGAAACAGTATACCATTACTGGGCCAGATTCCTCCTGGTCAAGAACAGGATAAAGTACTGCCGCGAGGAAGACGCAATTTCATTCTTCTGCAATAATTGCACAGACAAGGGAATCCTCAACGCCATAAGTCGTCATGAAATTACACGCTTTGCCGACTTGGTGTCCATAGTACGAAAGTACTGTGCGATGGAAAGCGCCTGGAAAACCAAAATAAAATTTTGGGATAATCCGGCCATGAATACAAACCCAGTCCAAAATAAAAGGGTGCATTATCACAATACACCTGGGTTAAGTACCAAAAAGCAAAAGCCCTCTACGGGGCAAGGAACCCTACTGGAGGGATGGCTCAATGGACCCTGCAAAATTCATAGTACAGCGGATGGGATACCAACGCACAGCCTTAGAGCATGCTGGATACTCCGGCAGGTGGCCAAAAGTGGTGAGGATCTGCTCCTCCCAAAAACCACAGAGCACCACCCCGAGGACAACAATACGGTCTTAAAGGTCTTTGAGACCTTCGCGTCAAATAATAGATGGAAGCGAACACTTCGCAGCATGTCCGAAATCTGCCACATAGCAGAAATAAATCCTTGGAGCAACACGGCTATTACCTTCAATGCCAGTGACGAACCTAAATTCTGAAAAGCCCGAGTACCAGCCGCACTGGTCCTCAGTCCAATCGTGGACGGCTTTCGACTCACCAAGGTACTCATGGACAGCGGCAGTGGATTAAACCTCATCTATGAGGAAACTCTTCAAAAGATGGAAATAGACTGGAGCCGCATTAAGCAAAGCAGCACAACCTTTAGAGGAATCATCCCCAGTCGGGAAGCACGCTGCGCTGGAAAAATCACACTAGACGTGGTATTCGGCACGCCGGATAATTACAGGTCCGAAGAAATTACATTCCAAGTGGCCCCGTTCAGCAGAGGATACCACGCTCTATTAGGGCGGGAGGCATTTACAATCTTCCAAGCCATACCCCATTACGGGTACATGAAGCTCAAAATTCCCGGGCCCAGCGGAATCATCACTCTTGTTAGTGATCCGGACATAGCACTCCGGGCTGAAAATGAGGCCCTTCTACATGGTCTCCGGATGGCAGTATCCATGGGCATTCAACGCCTAGAGGTGCACGGGGATTCAAACCGCGCGATATCCCAAATAAATGGAGACTTTGATGCCAAGGATCCAAAAATGGCCGCTTATCTCAATGCCGTCCTAAAAATGTCAGCTCGGTTTGAGGGGCTCGAATTTCACCATGTGGTTCGGGAAAACAATCAGGCGGCGGATATCCTCGCCCGCATTGGCGCAAAACGCGACGCAGTCCCTCCCAACATTTTTCTGGAAAGGCTTTTCAAGCCATCCGTAGCATGGGAAGGGGACACCGGTAACAACAGTCCGGACCCGGCCAAAATACCCGATACCGAACTCTCTGACACAATCGGAGGCTCCGCCACCGAAATAACACAATCAGCCCATGAAATAATGGCCATTATTGCCCCGTGGACAGAACCATTCCTGGCCTACCTAATTAGACAGGAACTTCCGGAGGACCAAAATGAGGCACGCTGCATAGTGCGGCGATCCAAAGCCTACAGGGTCCACGAGGGAGAATTGTACAAAAAAAGCGCTACCGGAGTCCTTCAAAGGTGCATCTCCGGAGAGGAAGGGCAGAATCTTTTGGCAGAAATTCACGTCGGACTCGGTGGTCATCATGCCGCAGCCCGGGCTCTTGTAAGCAAGGCCTTCCGCACAGGATTTTATTGGCCAACGGCCCGGGCAGATGCACAGGACTCGGTCCAACGTTGCACCGGTTGCCAGCTCTTTGTAAATCAAAGCCACATGCCACCCACCGCCCTCCAAACGATCCCCATTACATGGCCCTTCGCGGTCTGGGGGCTTGACATGGTCGGACCCCTTAAAGGGGGAACCCACAAGAAAAAAAACTTATTGGTCATGGTGGATAAATTCACCAAATGGATAGAGGCTAAACCGGTAAAAACAGCCGAATCCGGACCGGTGATAGATTTCATATCCGGGGTTGTACACCGTTACGGCGTCCCCCACAGCATCATCACTGATAACGGCACGAACTTCATGGCCGACGAGGTAAAACTCTGGTGCAGTAAAATGGGCATCAAGCTCGATTACGCTTCAGTCTATCACCCACAAACCAATGGTCAAGTCGAACGAGCAAATGGTCCTATAATGAGCGGCATTAAACCCCGATTAGTGCGCTCCTTAACAGAGTCCGATACGCACCGGGTAGAGGAGCTCGACTCCATACTCTGGCGACTGCGGACCACGCCGAATCGTAGTACCGGATATACACCATTTTTTATGGTGTACGGCGCAGAGGCAGTCCTGCCCTGTGACATAATTCATGACTCACCTCGAGTGCGCATGTACGAAGAAAGAGAAGCCAAGCTCGATCGGCAGGATGGTCTGGACACATTGGAGGAAGAGCGCGATGTAGCCAAAGCCCGTTCCGCATTTTACCAGCAACAGCCTCGCAGATACCAAAGCGGAGAAGTACGGGCCAAAACTTATAACATTGGCGAACTAGTTCTACTGCTGCTGGATAAGAAAAAGAACAAGATCGAGCCCAAATGGGAAGGTCCCTTCATTATCGACCAAGTTCTGACCGGTGGAGCATACTGACTGCGGGATGCATCGACCAGTCGACTCGAGCCGAACCCATGGAACGCAGCCAGGCTCCGAAGATTCTACGCCTAGCTCCGGACTTTATGTTAGTCCCCTCCCTTCGTCCATTTTCTACATATGCATCATCTGTCTTGTTTCCCTTTCTTTCTTTGTATCTCCCTAGGCCTTAAAGGGTCACCTTGTGCCTCACTCATACATCACAGATGCGCTAGCCGCACTCTTCATACCTGGGGGCTTCTCTCACAGAAGCTTAAATTATTTACCTGGGCCCCACGCCCAACACATGTGTTATGCTTCCGCATTTACCTTTTTTCACCATTATATGCATCGATATGACTTCAGTTTTGGCCAAGTTGGGTTGCCTGGCTCTTGTATTTATGCCCTACGTTCCCGTTAATTCGGCTAGGGCATAAGGGGAGCACCTCTGTGATTGTTACTGTCGGGTCAGCCGGACGTGTACCTCAGACTGGGTGAAGCCGAAAGCTAGCGTTCTTAAGAGAATATTCGGTCGGTGAACAAAAGATGGCTTTTATCTATTATCCATATCTGCCCCCAGACATTTTCACTGCGCTTCTTGTCGCAGTCCTGACATGCACTTTAGGGCATGCCTACCCAGGGAAAGGAACCCTTAACGGAACTATTCTCTCTGGAAGATGTTTCTTACTACCCATGTAATATAACATAACTAGTTGGGCACTTGTCTGATAAAGCACTAATGACCCCTACGCCTGGTCTCCACGCATGCCCCGGTTCTTATATAACCGAGAGGGTATTCGGATACACTCCGGATTGTCGGGTCCCGAGGTTGAAGTGAAAAGGTCCGCCGCGACAAATGATCTACAATCCGGCTAGAAGGCATCATATATGTCACTTTAAAATTACATAGTCAATTTGACTGGTTGAATTCCTCTTCAATGCCATCCAATAGGCTGTCTAGTCTACAGTCCTGTTGGGAATACTTTGCGGCCAATTCTACTTGGCCGTACACTAAATTCACAGGGATCTCCTTGCCATCAGGCCCCACAGGTCCAACTTCGGCCATGTGGCTCGGGTCAGCCTTCGTGTACCGTGTCTTCACCATTGCCCAAGCTTCCCTGGCGCCCTGACGGCAGGCCGATATCTTCCATAATCGGAAGCGCCGTCGTGCTCCCTTTAGCTTTTCTGCAAGCTCTCCAAGGCCTTTGGGTATGGAGACGGACGGCCACAAGGCATGGGCAACGCCTTGCATCACCTGTCGAACTCGTTCGTGCAACTGTGCGAGCTCGGGAAGAAGATCACCCGTTGAACTAGGCATCTCCTCGGCAGGACGACCTGTTAGCATACCTACAGACATAACTCTGTCAGCCAGCTTCCTCGCCGAACTCTTTTTCAAAGTTCGTTCAAGCACTTACTAAATATGCCGCGTCGAAGCCGCCGATTCTCCTTAACAGAGTCCGACAGTTGGGCACGAACATCTTTTAGTTCCACGCCCAGCTTTGTGTTGGCATCTTGGAGATCATTCTTCTCCTGGCTCACCCTTGTAAGCACGCTCTCACCGGCCTTCAGCTGGCGTATGAGCCGTTGCTTATCCGGATTCACTCCAGCGTCATCTGCAATTTTATCTTCAGATCTGCATATAAAGCTGCACTCTAATATGATACTTATCATTTGACGGATATGTTACTAGAGGGGGTCTCTTTGGGCTCCCCTGTTGCGGCCAGTGCGGCCTGAAGTTGGGCTTTGCACTCTTCCAGCTCCTGGGACAGTTGAGTATTCTTTTCTGTAAGAACCTACATAACAAATGATCCTTAAACCATTTATCCTAACTGTTTCAAGTCTCAGGGCTACTGATATATATAATCATCAAATTTTCTCACCCGTATGTCTTTTACATACTGCTCCGTGGCTCTGGCTAGACCATTTTGTACGGCACGGAGGTGCGCGTCTCCCGAGTTGAAGGCATCCAATGCCTCTTGGGAGAAACAAGCATCACGAAGAACAGTCCGGCGACACCTGTGGTTCATGGCACTTTCCACCTCGGAATGGGTGGCGGACAGTCTATCTGTATCCTCTTCCGGAGGAGCACGCGGCGCACGCCTTGTACTCGTTCCCACCTCTGAGTCCGGCCTTGGAGCCTGGCTTGTGGAGGCGCGATTGGTAGCCTCTCTGGGTATAGTCCGGCGAGCGCTCTTTTTCCTGAAAAGAAGGCATGGGCGTTAATACGCCTCTGTAAATAATGTCTTGCAATAAAGACGGCGCACCATACCGCTGCGCCAGTGCCTCAATCCGGATTGCAGATCTTTTCAGCCTACCTAGCCTAGCGGCCCTTTGTTGGCTAGTTTCCACAGGCTCGGCCTTCTGCCCCGAGGACCTCCCCTGCAAAACACGGCTGTTATACGGCAATAAAAAAGAGCACAATGACGGATCCCTTTTTAAGTGATGGGACTTCGATCTCAGTCACCTGTGAGGCTGGAACTAGCCCAGGGTAATCGGCCGTAATGGCCACCAAGGTATTGTCATTACTCCCTTGGTAAAATACCCCGTCGATCAGCTCCACGGATATGTCTGGATCCTCCTGGGAGGCCGGGTCAAGGGACCGTCCAGGGTCCTCGGGCTGTGGAGGACGGCTGTTTATCTCCTTTACTACCTAGCGCAGCTCCTGCGATGAAATCGCTAGAATGAATACTTAAACTACGGGAATACGAAACGGATGGGCGAGAAAAAGTCTCCGCTTACCCAGCTCGGAGGATTGTACATAGAGAATCCGCCCTACGGGTTGACACGGAGGAATTCCTCCTCTTCTCCCTTGTACAAAGTGGACAAGATCTTTATTAGATCAGCAGCCGATCCCGGCCCTTTGCGGCCGTGGCGGGTGGCGTCATCCTCCCCGTTGAAATCCCACATGGGGTGGCCTCTATACTGGAGCGGCTGCACCCCCCGCATAATGCATATAGCCATGACCTCGATCATGGTCAATCCGGATCGAGCTAAAGAACTTATCCGGCTCATCAGATAAAGAATGCCCCTGTCGTCTTCCTCCAGGGAGCTCCGTGGACGCCAGCTCCGGCGCTTCTTCAAAGGGGCGTTGTCGAACTCAGGAAGTCCGATCCGAATAGGGTCCGGAAGGGGGACATCTTCTATATAAAACCATTATGAAGGCCAGTCTTCGGACGTCTTCTTCGGGGTCCCGGACAGGTATCCAGTCCCGGCAATACGCCACACTTCGGCTCCGCCCACTTGATATATTGATCCCTTCTTGGAATGGGGCACAAGGCAGAACAACTTCTTCCACAGAGCGAAATGAGCCTCATAGCCCAAAAATAACTCGTAAAGGGCTACAAATCCCGCGATATGCAGCAGGGAGGCAGGCGTAAGGTTGTGCAGCTGGAGGCCATAGAACTCCAGAAGCCCCCGGAGAAACGGATGAATTGGGAATCCGAGCCCTCTTACCAGATAAGGGACAAGGCATACCCGCTCTCCCTTGGAGGGATTGGGACAGCTCTCCGCTTGCTCTCCGCCATTGTAGGTGGCAAGCCCGGCTCGAACCGGGACCAGGTACGCTGGGGGAAGAAATCCCTTGGACTGAAGCATCACCAATTTACTGTGCGGGATGGAACATCTCTCCCAATCTCCAGGCTTGGAACTAGGGGTGCGAGAGGAGGAGCTGCGTCAACCGGCCATGGTGGAATGGATCTCTGTCGGGTACGCTCCGATGAAGACTTGGCAAGGGAGGATGATGTGATTTGGATCTGAATCCTCGTCTTTTTAAATAGGCGGCTCATTTACATAGCTAGGGGGTAAATGTGAAAACGCCCTGGCTCTTCACATTCGCTCGACACGTGGAAAGTGGCCATTATTGGGCATAGAAGCCAAGGAGTACAAACCGTCACAAGGAACTGGACATTATTTCGACAGGTACACAGAATTTGGAGAGGAACCCGCCTTGCAATGCCGAAGATAATACTACGCACCGGACTCATCGTCATTGAAGCCTGGTTCGGGGGCTACTGAGGGAGTCCTGGATTAGGGGGTCTCCGGATAGTCGGACTATCTCCATTGGCCGGATTGTCAGACTATGAAGATACAAGATTGAAGACTTCGTCTCGTGTCCGGATGGGACTCTACTTGGAGTGGAAGGCAAGCTAGGCAATACGTATATGGATATCTCCTCCTCTGTAACCGACCTTTTGTAACCCTAACCCTCTCCGGTGTCTATATAAACCGAAGGGTTTTAGTACGTAGGACAATAATCACAACATACAATCATACCATAGGCTAGCTTCTAGGGTTTAGCCTCTCTGATCTCGTGGTAGATCTACTCTTGTAACACCCATATCACCAATATTAATCAAGCAGGACGTAGGGTTTTACCTCCATCAAGAGGGCCCGAACCTGGGTAAAACTTCGTGTCCCTTGCCTCCTGTTACCATCCGGCCTAGACGCACAGTTCGGGACCCCCTACCCGAGATCCGCCGGTTTTGACACTGACAACTACCCATATGCACATGAGACAAACACAATCGTTTCACTCAATCAATCAAGCAAGGGCATACAATCGGTCTAGAACTATCGCAAAAGTGCTCGGACTACTCTATTTACATGGTGGAATACTACTACTGATGTGGTGGTCTACTAAAAATATTCCTCGGTTGCAGACTCCATGATATCTGCTCCAGCTTCGTCTTCAAAGTCATCATCGCTAAGGTCGGAGTCGGTGTCGTCGATGATGATGTAGTCTTCCGGGCGAATCTCCTTGGGTTCTTCGTCTTCTTCTACTGGTGTGGGGTCTCCCATGAATATTCCGATCTTCTTAATCAGGTCGTCATTCTTCTCCACTAGTACGACGATTTCATCCTCATAATCTTCACGTGTAGCCTTGAGTTCTTCCTCCAGTTCCGCAATACTAGTCATTGCTTTCTTCAGATCTATCATGCCTGCGCACATCTGATTCTCCTGGCGTCGAATGTGCTGTTTTAGTTCCTGGATGAACGCTGCAATTGATCTATCCTTCCTGGTGCTGATCATCTCCCATTGCTCGTCTCGGCGCCCACAAATCTGGTAGATAGTGTCTTTAAGCTCCTTTTGATAAACTTCTCCAATGCGTCCCATGGTGATGTGAGCTGCCATACTCTTTCCTAGACTCCAGGTTGGTGCATCGAAGGAAAACTCTATGGGTTTAGTGACTGGCATGAAGGTCCTTCCTGGAACTTGAACTTGAATCATCCATCGCTCCTCTTCTGGTAAAGTGGCGTTGTAGGTCCCGGTGAATCTTGGTATTCCTATGTTCAGGTACCTAGTGACTTCCTTCAGGTGTCGTCCAAAAGGTGATTCTTCCTCCGGTTGGGCAAACTTGTTCCTTGCATCCGCCATCCTAAAGAGTAGAAAATGGAGAGGAGTCAGAAATGAGAAGAGAATAGTGATCTATGGCTTTTAGCTTAGTGGTCGTGTCCTACACTCAGCGTGTGCTCTGATACCATCTTGTAGCGACCCGACCTCAAACGGTCAAGTCTCTGTGCTTCAGTGTCATCCCTGGATCGGTAATGCTGACACACACAGTACTCGAGGATTTATAACAGAGTAGCAATCACACACTTATTACATCGACTACCTCAAAAGAGAACTTATTACAATAAATACGGCTTAAGGCCATCTAATAGGATAACAGCGGAAGGCTTGGAAGATAAAGTGAGTCCATCAACTCCAACGGCATAGCTGAGTTGCACGGCGACGACCTAACGAACCTTACTCCTCGTTTGAAAGTATGCAAGATAATACATTGCAGCCCAAAAATGGGTCAGCACATGGAATATGCTGGCAAAATAACACAGTAGAGCAAGAACAGAATAATGCTATCACTACATGCATATTTGGCTGGTGGAAAGCTCTATGGTTATAATTTTTGCGAAAAGCCAATTTTTCCCTACAACAAAGGAATAGATTTTAATTTAACTATCATGGTAGTTGAAACATCATTGAGAAGGTTCCTCCAACTCAATCCCAATTAAGGTAATTAACAACCCAACAATATTAGTTTAGAGTGATGAGATACTTAAGATACTCCAAGTACTAGATACTCAAGATTGTCCATAACCGGGGACACGGCTAACCATGATTAGTTTATACACTCTGCAGAGGTTTGCGCACTTTTCCCCACAAGACTCGATCTCCTCCGTTGGTTTTCTCGCACTACAGGGTCTTTGAGAAACGGATGACCGAGACACGGTCTTTTAGAAACATTAACTCTCTACTCCAGGCAGACCATACCAAACCTACAAACCCACTACCTGCTGATCCACCTCTTCAAGAGCTTCACGTAACTTACTCAACTATGCTAGAGCCCATAATAGCTTGTGGCTGCACATGTAAGTTTCCAGCAGGAAAGATCTTAGTTCCCTTTGAGCCTGGGTGGCGGTCCATAGGAAGATCACACGGGTACTCCGTGATTTCCAAAAAATACAGGCAACACTGGGTACTCCAGGTGCCTCAATCCACCCAGATGTGTATTTAAGTTGCCACCTTAAGTTGAGCCATTAATTAACAATCTCACATCTGTCATGGATTTCACTCACCCAAACCACATCTACGAGCATATCATAGCAATATAAGCAACGCGTAGAAGTAACTCCCAAGGGTTTGAATGTCACAGGGTAATAGGTTCTACCTCATCAGTAATAGGTTCTACCTCATCAACTACTTCCCAACCCACATGTTAAATCCTAACCATGCAATGTTTGAGGATTGGAACTAATGCATAAAAACTGGGTGATAAAGGGGTATGATCAAAGTGTTACTTGCCTTGCTGACGATCCGTGTAACCTAGAGACTCCAAATAACACGCTTCGCACTCCGGGAATTCTATCGCAAACAAACAATAGCATACATAAGCAATCAAGCTAAGAAACACGGGTAATCTCAAATAAGAAGATCTAACCAGAAAGTTCAACTTAAGAACTCGGTTTGCAAAAAGAATCAAATCAAACGGAGCAACGAAACTCAAACGGCGAAAGAAACAAGATCCGTTTACTAATCTGGACCTAGGTCAAATTTTACAGTAGCAAAAACTTGTGCAAGTTGGTTAAACAGAAAGAGGTCGAGACGAAGATCTAGGTGCTTGAATCGCCTGATTCCGATAACGAGCGAAAAGATAAACTAGAACGAACATCGGATCAGAAATCGCGATCAGAAATAATCCGCGATATAAATAATGTTCGTCAGTTCTTTTTTCAATTAATCCCTGATTATTTCTGATCTGATTTCTGATCCGATTTTTTCTAGTTTATCTTTTCGCTCGTTAGTCGGAATCAGGCGATTCAAGCGCCTAGATCTTCGTCTCGAGACCCTCTTTTGTTTAACCAACTTGCAAGTTTTTGCTACTGTAAAATTTGACCTAGGTCCAGATTAGTAAACGGATCTTGTTTTTCGCCGTTTGAGTTTCGTTGCTCCGTTTGATTTGATTCTTTTTGCAAACCGAGTTCTTAAGTTGAACTTTCTGGTTAGATCTTCTTATTTGAGATTTTACCCGTGTTTCTTTGCTTGATTGCTTATGTATGCTATTGTTTGTTTGCGATAGAATTCCCGGAGTGCGAAGCGTGTTATTTGGAGTCTCTAGGTTACGCGGATCGTCAGCAAGGCAAGTAACACTTTGATCATACCCCTTTATCACCCAGTTTTTATGCATTAGTTCCAATCCTCAAACATTGCATGGTTAGGATGTCATTAACATGTGGGTTGGGAAGTAGTTGATGAGGTAGAACCTATTACCTGATGAGGTAGAACCTATTACCCTGTGACATTCAAACCCTTGGGAGTTACTTCTACGCGTTGCTTATATTGCTATGATATGCTCGTAGATGTGGTTTGGGTGAGTGAAATCCATGACAGATGTGAGATTGTTAATTAATGGCTCAACTTAAGGTGGCAACTTAAATACACATCTGGGTGGATTGAGGCACCTGGAGTACCCAGTGTTGCCTGTATTTTTTGGAAATCACGGAGTACCCGTGTGATCTTCCTATGGACCGCCACCCAGGCTCAAAGGGAACTAAGATCTTTCCTGCTGGAAACTTACATGTGCAGCCACAAGCTATTATGGGCTCTAGCATAGTTGAGTAAGTTACGTGAAGCTCTTGAAGAGGTGGATCAGCAGGTAGTGGGTTTGTAGGTTTGGTATGGTCTGCCTGGAGTAGAGAGTTAATGTTTCTAAAAGACCGTGTCTCGGTCATCCGTTTCTCAAAGACCCTGTAGTGCGAGAAAACCAACGGAGGAGATCGAGTCTTGTGGGGAAAAGTGCGCAAACCTCTGCAGAGTGTATAAACTAATCATGGTTAGCCGTGTCCCCGGTTATGGACAATCTTGAGTATCTAGTACTTGGAGTATCTTAAGTATCTCATCACTCTAAACTAATATTGTTGGGTTGTTAATTACCTTAATTGGGATTGAGTTGGAGGAACCTTCTCAATGATGTTTCAACTACCATGATAGTTAAATTAAAATCTATTCCTTTGTTGTAGGGAAAAATTGGCTTTTCGCAAAAATTATAACCATAGAGCTTTCCACCAGCCAAATATGCATGTAGTGATAGCATTATTCTGTTCTTGCTCTACTGTGTTATTTTGCCAGCATATTCCATGTGCTGACCCATTTTTGGGCTGCAATGTATTATCTTGCATACTTTCAAACGAGGAGTAAGGTTCGTTAGGTCGTCGCCGTGCAACTCAGCTATGCCGTTGGAGTTGATGGACTCACTTTATCTTCCAAGCCTTCCGCTGTTATCCTATTAGATGGCCTTAAGCCGTATTTATTGTAATAAGTTCTCTTTTGAGGTAGTCGATGTAATAAGTGTGTGATTGCTACTCTGTTATAAATCCTCGAGTACTGTGTGTGTCAGCATTACCGATCCAGGGATGACACTGAAGCACAGAGACTTGACCGTTTGAGGTCGGGTCGCTACAAGATGGTATCAGAGCACACGCTGAGTGTAGGACACGACCACTAAGCTAAAAGCCATAGATCACTATTCTCTTCTCATTTCTGACTCCTCTCCATTTTCTACTCTTTAGGATGGCGGATGCAAGGAACAAGTTTGCCCAACCGGAGGAAGAATCACCTTTTGGACGACACCTGAAGGAAGTCACTAGGTACCTGAACATAGGAATACCAAGATTCACCGGGACCTACAACGCCACTTTACCAGAAGAGGAGCGATGGATGATTCAAGTTCAAGTTCCAGGAAGGACCTTCATGCCAGTCACTAAACCCATAGAGTTTTCCTTCGATGCACCAACCTGGAGTCTAGGAAAGAGTATGGCAGCTCACATCACCATGGGACGCATTGGAGAAGTTTATCAAAAGGAGCTTAAAGACACTATCTACCAGATTTGTGGGCGCCGAGACGAGCAATGGGAGATGATCAGCACCAGGAAGGATAGATCAATTGCAGCGTTCATCCAGGAACTAAAACAGCACATTCGACGCCAGGAGAATCAGATGTGCGCAGGCATGATAGATCTGAAGAAAGCAATGACTAGTATTGCGGAACTGGAGGAAGAACTCAAGGCTACACGTGAAGATTATGAGGATGAAATCGTCGTACTAGTGGAGAAGAATGACGACCTGATTAAGAAGATCGGAATATTCATGGGAGACCCCACACCAGTAGAAGAAGACGAAGAACCCAAGGAGATTCGCCCGGAAGACTACATCATCATCGACGACACCGACTCCGACCTTAGCGATGATGACTTTGAAGACGAAGCTGGAGCAGATATCATGGAGTCTGCAACCGAGGAATATTTTTAGTAGACCACCACATCAGTAGTAGTATTCCACCATGTAAATAGAGTAGTCCGAGCACTTTTGCGATAGTTCTAGACCGATTGTATGCCCTTGCTTGATTGATTGAGTGAAACGATTGTGTTTGTCTCATGTGCATATGGGTAGTTGTCAGTGTCAAAACCGGCGGATCTCGGGTAGGGGGTCCCGAACTGTGCGTCTAGGCCGGATGGTAACAGGAGGCAAGGGACACGAAGTTTTACCCAGGTTCGGGCCCTCTTGATGGAGGTAAAACCCTACGTCCTGCTTGATTAATATTGGTGATATGGGTGTTACAAGAGTAGATCTACCACGAGATCAGAGAGGCTAAACCCTAGAAGCTAGCCTATGGTATGATTGTATGTTGTGATTATTGTCCTACGTACTAAAACCCTTCGGTTTATATAGACACCGGAGAGGGTTAGGGTTACACAAGGTCGGTTACAGAGGAGGAGATATCCATATACGTATTGCCTAGCTTACCTTCCACGCCAAGTAGAGTCCCATCCGGACACGAGACGAAGTCTTCAATCTTGTATCTTCATAGTCTAACAATCCATCCAATGGAGATAGTCCGGCTATCCGGAGACCCCCTAATCCAGGACTCCCTCAGTAGCCCCCGAACCAGGCTTCAATGACGATGAGTCTGGCGCGCAGTATTATCTTCGGCATTGCAAGGCGGGTTCCTCTCCAAATTCTGTGTACCTGTCGAAATAATGTTCGGTTCCTTGTGACGGTTTGTACTCCTTGGCTTCTATGCCCAATAATGGCCACTTTCCACGTGTCGAGCGAATGTGAAGAGCCAGGGCGTTTTCACATTTACCCCCCTAGCTATGTAAATCACATCATCCTCCCTATGCAAAGGATTAATTTGATAAAAGAAAACTGACGAACATTGTTCTCCGAAAATTTTTCCTCCAATATTTCATTTATTTTGGAGACGTTATATTATCTCCTCTCATATATTAAGATGAAATATTTTCGGAGAGAAAATAATTAAAACCAAAAATCCTTGTTTCAATATTTGATAAAAATCAAATATGAAATCTGGGAAATCCCCAACTCTCTCCGAGGGTCCTTGAGTTGCTTAGGATTTCTGAGGATCACAAGACGAAATGCAATAAAACATGATATGCAAGAATGATCTATGTATAACATTCCAAATTGAAAATTTGGGATGTTACAATAACAGGGTCACCTAAGTAGCAAAAATTTACAATAAATAAAGCACTAGAACAAAAACTAATTGGACCATTGGAGGAGTCACATACCGAAGAACAATCCCCCAAAGCAGTTTTCTGAATGGAGCTTTGAGCAAGGAGATCGAAAATGGCGGCAAGATGAGCTAGAACTCGGGTTTGAGCTGGTGGATGATTTTTTTTCTAGAGGAAAACAAAGTGTGTGGGTGCAAGAATAAGTAGAGGGGAGCCACGTGGGGTCCACGAGGCAAGGGGCGCGCCCTCCACCCTCATGGGCACATGGTGAAGCCCCCTGGTGTGTTCTCAATGCCAATAATTCTTAAATATTCTGGAAAAAATCATATTAAATTTTCAGGGCAATTGGAGAACTTTTATTTTCAGGGTATTTTTTATTGCAAGGATAATTCAGAAAACAGACAGAAAATACTATTTTTACTTTATTTAAGATAAATAACAGAAAGTAAAAAGAGGGTACAGAGAGTTGTGCTTTCTAACTTCATCCATCTCATGCTCATCAAAAGGAATCCACTAACAAGGTTGATCAAGTCTTGTTAACAAACTCATTCTAAATCGCATGAAACCGAAAAAATTTCGAGTAACACTAGGTTACCTCAACGGGGATATGCACGTCCCCAACAATAAGAATATCATATTTCTTCATGACAGTAGGAAGAGGAAATTCAAAACCTCCAATAGTAATTGTTGAAATTTTTCCAATAGAATTGATACTGTGGACTTGAGGTTGTTTCCTCGGAAAGTGTACCGTATGCTCATTACCATTAACATGAAAAGTGACATTGCCTTTGTTGCAATCAATAACAGCCCCTGCAGTATTCAAAAAGGGTCTACCAAGGATAATCGACATACTATCGTCCTCGGGAATATCAAGAATAACAAAGTCCGTTAAAATAGTAACGTTTGCAACCACAACAGGCACATCCTCACAAATACCGACAGGTATAGCAGTTGATTTATCAGCCATTTGCAAAGATATTTCAGTAGGTGTCAACTTATTCAAATCAAGTCTACGATATAAAGAGAGAGGCATAACACTAACACCGGCTCCAAGATCACATAAAGCAGTTTTAACATAGTTTCTTTTAATGGAGCATGGTATAGTTGGTACTCCTGGATCTCCAAGTTCCTTTGGTATTCCACTCTTAAAAGTATAATTAGCAAGCATGGTGGAAATTTCAGCTTCCGGTATCTTTCTTTTATTTGTAACAATATCCTTCATGTACTTAGCATAAGGATTCATTTTAGACATATCAGTCAAACGCATACACAAAAAGATAGGTCTAATCATTTTAAGAAAGCGCTCAAAATCCTCATCATCCTTTTTCTTGGATGGTTTAGGAGGAAAAGGCATGGGTTTCTGAACCCATGGTTCTCTTTCTTTATCGTGCTTCCAAGCAACAAAGTCTCTCTTATCATAACGTTGATTCTTTGATTGTGGGTTATCAAGATCAACAGCAGGTTCAATCTCTACATCATTATCATTGCTAGGTTGAGCATCAACATGAACATCATCATTAACATTATCACTAGGTTCATGTTCATTACCAGATTGTGTTTCAGCATCAGAAATAGAAATATCATTGGAATTCTTAGGTGTGTCTACAACAGGTTCACTAGAAGCATACAAAGTCCTATCATTTTTCTTCTTCTTCTTAGAAGAACTAGGTGCATCAACATTAGTTCTCTGAGAATCTTGCTCAATTCTCTTAGGATGGCCGTTAGGATACAAAGGTTCCTAAATCATTTTACCCCCTCTAGTCATAACTCTAACAACATTATCATTTTTCTTGTTATTTAACTCGGTGAGCAAATCATTCTGAGCTTTAAGTATTTGTTCTACTTGAGTGGTAACCATAGCAGCACATTTACTAATAAGTTTAAGTTCACCTTTAACTCTAGACATATAATCACTCAAGTGTTGAAGCATATAAGCATTACGTTTCAATTGTCTACCAACATAAGCATTGAAGTTTTCTTGTTTAACAATAAAATTATCAAACTCATCTAAGCATTGGCTAGCAGACTTATAACGAGGAATATCACCTTCATCAAATCTATAGAGAGAATTTACCTTTACTACCTGTGTCGAGTTATCAAGACCATGTATTTCTTTAATAGGTGGTAAATTCTTAACATCTTCAACTTTAATACCTTTTTCTTTCATAGATTTCTTAGCCTCTTGCATATCTTCAGGACTGAGAAATACTCCCTCCATTCCAAAATAGATGACTCAATTTTGTATAAAGTTAGTACAAAATTGAGTCATCTATTTTGGAATGGAGGGAGTAGAATACCCCTTTTCTTCGGAGTTGGCTTAGGAGTTGGTTCAGGAAGTGTCCAATCATTTTCATTACTCAACATATTATTCAATAGCAATTCGGCTTGATCAACAGTTCTTTCCCTAAAAACACAACCAGCACAACTATCTAGGTGGTCTCTGGAAGCATCGGTTAGTCCATTATAAAATATATCAAGTATTTCATTTTTCTTGAGAGGATGATCAGGCAAAGCATTAAGTAATTGGAGAAGCCTCCCCCAAGCTTGTGGGAGACTCTCTTCTTCAATTTGCACAAAATTATATATTTCCCTTAAGGCAACTTGTTTCTTATGAGCGGGGAAATATTTAGCAGAGAAGTAATAAATCATATCCTGGGGACTACGCACACAACCATGATCAAGATAATTAAACCATGTTTTAGCATCACCATTTAATGAGAACGGAAATAACTTAAGAGATAAAGTAATAGCGAGTTTTCTCATCATGAGTAAACAGGGTGGCTATATCATTTAATTTAGTAAGATGTGCCACAACAATTTCAGATTCATAGCCATAAAAAGGACCAGATTCAACCAAAGTAATTAACTCAGGATTGACAAAGAAATCATAGTCCTTATCAGTAATAAAGATAGGTGAAGTAGCAAAAGCAGGGTCATATTTCATTCTAGCATTCAAAGACTTTTATTTAAGCTTAGCTAATAATTTCTTAAGATCAGATCTATCATTGCAAGCTAAGAAGTCTCTAGCAGTTTCTTCATCCATAACATAAGCCTTAGGCACAACAGGCAATTCATATCTAGGGGGAGAATCTTCATCATCACTTTCATCAATATTATCAGTTTCAATAATTTCATTCTCTCTAACCCTAGCAAGTTGTTCAACAAGAAATTCACCTAGTGGCACAGTATTATCAAGCATAGAAGTAGTTTCATCATAAGTATCATGCAAAGAAGAAGTGGCATCATCAATAACATGCTACATATCAGAATGAATAGCATGTGTAGGTGTCGCAAGTTTACTCAAAACAGAAGGTGAATCAAGTGCAGAGCTAGATGGCAGTTCCTTACCTCCCCTCGTAGTTGAGGGAAAATCTTGGTTCTTTTATCCTTCAAGTTCTTCATAGTGATCAGCAGATATAAATCCCAAATGACTCAAAGAATAGAGCTATGATCCCCGGGAACGGCGCCAGAAAATAGTCTTGATAACCCACAAGTATAGAGGATCGCAACAGTTTTCGAGGGTAGAGTATTCAACCCAAATTTATTGATTCGACACAAGGGGAGCCAAAGAATATTCTTAAGTATTAGCAGCTGAGTTGTCAATTCAACCACACCTGGAAACTTAATATCTGCAGCAAAGTATTTAGTAGCAAAGTAATATGATAGTAGTGGTAACGGTGGCAAAAGTAATAGTTTTGGTTTTATAGTGATTGTAACAGTAGCAACGGAAAAGTAAATATGCGAAGAACAATATATGAAAAGCTCGTAGGCAATGGATCAGTGATGGATAATTATGTCGGATGCGATTCCTCATGCAATATTATAGAGTAGGGTGACATAGAACTAGCTCAAGTTCATTAATGTAATGTAGGCATGTATTCCAAATATAGTCATACATGTCTATGGAAAAGAACTTGCATGACATCTTTTGTCCTAACCTCCCGTCACAGCGGGGTCCTATTGGAAACTAAGGGATATTAAGGCCTCCTTTTAATAGAGTACCGGACCAAAGCGCTAACACATAGTGAATACATGAACTCCTCAAACTACGGTCATCACCGGTAAGTATCCCGATTATTGTCACTTCGGGGTTAACGGATCATAACACATAATAAGTGACTATAGACTTGCAAGATAGGATCAAGAACTCTCATATATTCATGAAAACATAATAGGTTCAGATCTGAAATCATGGCACTCGGGCCCTAGTGACAAGCATTAAGCATAGCAAAGTCATAGCAACATCAATCTCAGAACATAATGGATACTAGGGATCAAACAAAACTAACTCGATTACATGATAAATCTCATCCAACCCATCACCGTCCAGTAAGCCTACGATGGAATTACTCACGCACGGCGGTGAGCATCATGAAATTGGTGATGGAGAAAGGTTGATGATGACGATGGCGACGGATTCTCCTCTCTGGAGCCCCGAACGGACTCCAGATCAGCCCTCCCGAGAGAGATTAGGGCTTGGCTGCGGCTCCGTATCGTAAAACGTGATGAATCCTTCTCTCTGATTTTTTTTCTCCCCAAACATGAATATATGGAGTTGGAGTTGAGGTCGGTGGAGCGTCAGGGGGCCCATGAGGCAGGGGGCGCGTCCAGGGGGTAGGCGCGCCCCCCACCCTCGTGGATAGGGTGTGGCCCCCCTGACGTTGATTCTTTCACCAGTATTTTTTATGTATTTCAAAAATATTCTTCGTTGATTTTCAGGTTATTCTGAGAACTTTTATTTCTGCAAAAAATAACACCATGGCAATTCTGCTGAAAACAGCGTCAGTCCGGGTTAGTTCCATTCGAATCATGCAAGTTAGAGTCCAAAACAAGGGCAAAAGTGTTTGGAAAAGTAGATACGTTGGAGACGTATCACCCTCCTGTGGCAGCGGGGTCCTAATGAAAACTAAGGGATATTAAGGCCTCCTTTTAATAGAGAACCGGAACAAAGCATTAGCATTTGGTGAATACATGAATTCCTCAAACTACGGTAATCACCATAAAGAATCTCAATTATTGTCACCTTAGGGTATGCGGATCATAACTCGTAATAGGTGTCTACAATTTGCAGGATAGGATCAAGAACACAATTATATTCATGAAAACATAATAGGTTCAGATCTAAAATCATGGCACTCGGGCCCTAGTGACAAGCATTAAGCATAGCAAAGTCATAGCAACATCAATCTCAAAACATAGTGGATATTAGGGATCAAACCCTAACAAAACTAACTCGATTACATGATAAATATCATCCAACCCATCACCGTCCAGCAAGCCTACGATGGAATTACTCATGCACAGCGGCAAGCATCATGAAATTGGTGATGGAGGAATGTTGGTGATGATGATGACGACGAATCCCCCTCTCCGGAGGCGGCGGCTCCATATCGTAAAATGCGATGAATCCTTTTCTCTGATTTTTTTTCTCCATGGATGTGAATATATAGCGTTGGAGTTAGGGTGGGAGGAGGTCGAGGGGGCCCACAAGCCACTAGGGCGCGCCCCAGGCTTGTGGCGAATGGGTGGACCCCCTCTGGTTGATTATTTCACCAATATTTTTTATTTGTTCCAAAAATATTCTCTGTAAATTTTCAGGTCATTCCGAGAACTTTTATTTCTGCACAAAATAACACCAAGGCAATTCTGCTGAAAACAGCACTAGTCCGGGTTAGTTCCATTCAAATCATGCAAATTAGAGGCCAAAACAAGGGCAAAAGAGTTTGGAAAAGTAGATACGATGGAGACGTATCAACTCCCCCAAGCTTAACCCATTGCTTGTCCTCAAGCAATTCAGTTGACAAACTGAAAGTGCCAAAGAAAAACTTATATAAACTCTGTTTGATCTTGTTGTTGCAAATATGTATAGCCAGCATTTAGGTTTTCAGCAAAGATTATGAACTAACCATATTCACAATAACATTTAGGTCTCACATTTACCCATATCAATGGCATAATCAACTAGCGAGCAATAATAATGAATCTCAGATGACAACACTTTTTCAAATTTTAATCATGATATAATGGTATCTCGCTAGCCCTTTCTGAGACCGCAAAACATAAATGCAGAGCACCCTTGAAGATCAAGGACTGACTAGACATTATAATTCATGGTAAAAGAGATCCAGTCACAGTCATACTCAATATCAATTAATAAGAAAGCATAGAAATGACATTGGTGCTCTCTAACTGGTGCTTTTTATAAGAGGATGATGACTCAGCAATAAAAGTAAGGGTTAATTGGATTCATACCACTACAACTTTCACGTGTTGGAAAAATGCCATTACAAAAACTCAAGTTGGAAATATGCCACTACAACTTTCTCGTACATCTATCTATGCCATTTTCTCCAATACTCAGCCATATACTTCCCATATACGTGCGCATATACATCCATAGGGTCCCACATACATACGTATCCAATTGACACACACCCTTAGCTAGCACATACACATTTATCCATTCTCCACCCCGACTCACACACAGCAACCCTAGCGAGCGGCGGCTGGAGGCGCGGGAGACGGTGGCTGAAGGCGCGGGCGACGCGGCGGGGCTCAAGGCGGCGGGCGCCGCGGCTCACGGATGTTCGCTCTCTCGCGCCGTTGGGTGCGACGCGGCGGGGCCCAAGGCGGCGGGAGGCGGGCGCCGCGGCCCGCGGTGACTGGAGCTGCGTGCCACGGTAGTGGCCTGTGGTGGAGGAAAGCAAGCTCCCAGTTGTTGGCTCGCGCTGTTGCGACTGCTGAAACACCCATGGAGTCGCCAACCCCCAACTCGCCGTACGAGTGAGTTCCCGAGCCCCAACATCATGCCTGAACCTCATGCCCCAACCCCTTTTCTTATTGATTGTTGACTGAATTTTTTTTCCATAGATATTAATTGAAATAGGCTTTTACCTGTGCTATTTTTACATGAAACTTGTAGGATGGAGCCAACGAATATTTTTAGCTTAGACCTAGTTCTTCAAGGGTTTCTATTGAAGGAACTGAGCGGTAGGAAATCATATGTGAAGGGGAAAACAATTAGATGGAACGTAGACTCGGAGGATTTCACAATTGATGTGCTAATGGATGGCTTAGGTGCTGAGCTGAGAGTTGGCAGGAATCAGAGTGTTACTGTGTGGTATTTTGACATGATAATGGCACAAGATGTTAGACTAACTCATAAGGATCAACTTCATGTGATGTTTGACATGTACAGAGCAGAGAAGAAGCTTACATTGGTTGTTGTTGTGCTTGATAACTCTGATTCTGAAACTCTTGTACCCGTCGTTGACAATGTTGTTCATGTGCCTGAAGCAACTATTTCTCACAATGATGTGCTGCTGATGGATACGCAAGATTGTCCTTTAACTCCTAGTAAGAATGTACCATCTCATGCAAACACACCATTAAAGCAATCTGCACAAGTAGAGCCATCTGCCCAGAATCTAAAAAATGATCCATTTGACATGGTTGAGGAGTACATAGGGGTAGATGATGAGTACATGTATATTGTTGAGCCATTTTCCCCTGTCCTAGCAGCATCTGTTGAGCAGGGCAACAACATTCAGGAGAAAGAAGATGATGGCGTTGATGTATTTGTGCACCACAAGGAGGAAGAAGTGGTTATTATTGATCCTGCAGGCTATACTGTGGTGCATGACATTGATAACCCAGACATGAGGGTTGGGGCTCTCTTTCCTGACATTGTGACTTTCAGAAAAGCTATAAGGCAACGTGCTATTTTAGTTGGGTTTAAGTTGGCTAAAATCAAAAAGGACAAAACTAGATTCATTGCTGAGTGTGCACATGGGCCATGTCCATGGCGCATACATGCATCCACATTGCAAGACGGTAGAACAGTCATGGTATGGTTGTCTACAATGCTATTATTTATCTTATGTAGTTATTTTTTGTTGCATCTCATTTATGTAGTCCTTGTGCTTTTTGCAGATAAAAACGCTTCCATTTGAGCACAATTGTCCAACTACAAAATTATCAATTTGCAAAATGGCTTCACAAGGATGGATTGCAGATAAGATTGGGGATTGGGTGAACAAAAATCCTGATGTTGGTGCAAAGGATGCCAAAGGAAAGTTGGAAGATGAGTTCAACATCAAGCTGAAATACAACAAGGCTTGGTACGGTATGAAGGTAGCACTTGATCAAATCCATGGTAGTTATGAAGATTGTTTTCCATTGCTTTTAACTAGAAAGGTGAGATAGAACATAAATGCCCGGGGAGTATTGTAGAGATAGAGCTCCTAAAAATGGATATAAATACCAATTTAACAGAATGTTTGTTGCATTCAAGCCTTGCATCGATGGTTTCTTAGCTGGTTGTAGGCCTTATGTTGGTGTGGACTTAACATCACTTTATGGCAAGTTTAAGGGCCAGTTAGCATCAGCAACTACTGTAGATGGGCATAACTGGCTATATTATGTAGCATTTGCTGTGTTTGATTCTGAAACTAGTGAAAACTGGAAATGGTTCATGAAACAATTACATAGAGCTATAGGTTCCCCACCTGGTCTTGTTAATTCTAGTGATGCATGCAAAGGATTAGAGACTGCCATTGACCTTGTCTTTCCTAATTGTGAAAACCGAGAGTGCATGAGGCACTTGTATGCAAATTTTATGAAGAAATTCCATGGTAAAGTGTACACAGATGATCTTTATCCAGCTGCACGGTCTTTCTCACATCGAAAGTTTATGCATCATATGAAGAAAATCCAGGATGCAAATCCAGCATCTATTGAATATCTAGATATTCATCACAATAGGTTGTGGTATAGATGTGGTTTTGGAGAGGCCAGTAAGGTTGATTATTTGACAAACAACATATCCGAGAGTTTCAACAAGCAAATAAAAGACTTCAAAGGGCTCAATGTCCTGAACCTTTTTGACAAAATTAGGGAGATCATCACAGAGAAGTTCTATATTAGAGGACAAGTAAGTAAGCAGCTAAAGGGTAGGATTCTTCCTCATGTCATTAAGCAGCTAAATGCTCTCAGCAAAACCATTGGTCGAAACAAGATTCTTTGGACCAGTGAACATGAGGCAGAAGTCACATTGTTGGATCTCAAATTTGTCAAAAGACACATTGTCAACTTGAAAGATAGAACATGTACTTGTAGAGTTTGGCAAGTTTCAGGAAAGCCATGCATGCATGCAGTGGCCTTCATTTGTAGCATTAATGGTGCTGAGATTCAAACATATGTGGATGATTACTATTCTGTGGATAAGTTCAAGGCAACGTATGTTGGGAATATCCTTTCCATAACAGATAAGTCACAGTGGATCCAAGTGGATTTGGGTTTCAAGGTGCATCCTCATTTGCAGCAAACAGTGGCTGGTAGGCCACGAGTTCAGAGAATTAAAGGATGGCTAGAGCCTAGAAGGAAAATAGTCAAGTGTAAGAGGTGTGGTGAACCTGGGCACATGCAGAAGACATGCAAGGTTCCTAATCCTGAATATATGGCGGTAGATGATGATATACCTATAGAGGATCCATCTACACCTACAAACAAAAGGTAATGCAACAATTGCTATAGCATAAGTATTTTCTGAATTTGTTTTCATGACTAATCTATCACAAAACTGATTTCTCTTGTTTGTACCGCAGGAAGAAATGTGGTGAAACAACGGCTACAACAGATGGTGATGCAGTAGATGATGAAGTACTTATCAATCTTATAAGGTAAATTACTGCACTTGCCTTAATCTATTATTACTCAATCTAAAACATATGTTGTCAATGCGGGAAAAGGGCGAGAACAACTCCACAGAAGCCGAAGGCACCTGAAAAGGTCAATACACCAGCCAAGAAGAAGACACCTGTGAAGATAGTTGCGGTAGAAGAGAAGACCAAGAAAAAGACTCCTGTGAAGAAAGCTACAACACAACAGAAAATCAAAAAGAAGACCCCTGTGAAGAAAGTTGCATCACAAGAGAAAGCCAAGAAGAACACATCTAAAGGGAAGAAAGTCAAGAAGAATGTTCCATTTGTGCATGTTACACCTCCACCTCCACCTCCAGAAGGGCAGCCTACAAATGGCGCAAAAAGAAGCCTTCTTTATTGGCTTGGTGGCTAGCGGCTACCGAAATTAAATCGTGCTTGTGAACCTGTGTATGTGAACCTATTTACTCTACTAAATCATGCTTGTGAACCTATTTACTCAATTGAATCATGCTTGTGAACCTGTTTATGAATCCATATGAATTGTGCTTGTTAATTTGAGTTAAACTGAGCAGAAATGTTGTTGAAGTTTCTGGCCAGATTATTTGCATGTCAGTTTAAGGGCCCATACGTGCACAGAAATGGCTCATATTTGAACAGTAGGCTCATAATAGTGTTAATGATTTTCTGTAAAAAAAATTCAGATTTTTCTGAGAAGTACAATTTTTGGCCAAAATTTGATGAATTTCTGGATAGAAATTAGAATGTCAGTTTGAGAGTTCATATGTGCCCAGAAATGGTTCATATTTGAACAGTACACTCATAATAGTGTTTAGGATTTTCTGTAAATTTTTATAAATTTTTCTGAGAAGTTTGAATTATGGGCTAAAATTTGAATTATTTGAACTTTTTAACACCGGGAAGTCCCAAACGTGATGAAAGTTGGAAACAGGGGTAGTATGGTAAATACGTCAGTACAAACTGGAATACATGTATTATTTGAACCGTTATTGGTTTAAGTTGAGAAAATGGCATGGATAGAGGTATAGGAAAGTTGTAGTGGCATATTTCCAACTTGAGCATTTGTAATGGCATATTTCTAACTCACGAAAATTGTAGTGGCATAGATCCAATTAACCCGAAAAGTAAATAGATAGGCCATTCACAGAGGGAAGCACGGATTTGCACAGGTCCCAAAGCTCGAGCTTTTAAAACAGAGATGAATATAATTTTGAGCACTATGCTTTCATTGTCAACATAACAACCAAGGAATCTCACTATCTTCCATGCTAGATACATTATTGGCGGTTTCCAAACAGAATGGTAAAGTTTTTACTCCCCCTCCACCAACAATCACACTCCATGGTTGATCCGAAACAATAGGTACCATCCATACCAACAACATTCCTGGGGAGTTTTCTTTGAAATTATATTTTGATTTGATTTCAGCATGGAACTGGGCATCCCGATTACCAGTCACTTTCTCGTGAATGACGAGCGAATAAACACTCATCATGAGAATAACCCACCTAGCATGGAAGATACTAACAGCCCCCAGTCGCTACATGAGCGATTCGGGCATACAAAACAGATTATTATTTGAAGGTTTAGAGTTTGGCACATGCAAATTTACTTGGAACGACAGGTAGATACCATATATAGGTAGCTATAGTGGACTCATCGAACAACTTTGGGTTTAAGGAAGTGGATGCACAAGCAGTATTCCTGCTTAGTACAAATGAAGGCTAGCAAAAGATTGAGGAGCGACCAACTAGAGAGCGACAACAGTCATAAACATGCATTGGGATTAACCAACATTGAGTGCAAGCATGAGTAGTATATAAATCGCCATGAACATAAATATCGTGAAGGCTATGTTGTTTTTGTTTCAACTACATGCATGAACATGTGCCAAGTCAAGCCACTCAAATCATTCAAAGGAGGATACCATCCTATTATACTACATCACAACCATTTTAAAAGCATGTTGGCACGCAAGGTAAACCATTATAAACTCCTAGCTAATTAAGCATGGCATGAGTAACTATAATCTCTAATTGTCATTGCAAACATGTTTCATTCATAATGGGCTGAATCAAGAACGATGAACTAATCATATTTACAAAAACAAAATAGGTCGAGTTCGTACCGGCTTTTCTCCATCTCAATCATTTCATCATATATCGTCATTACTGCCTTTCACTTGCACGACCGAGCGGTGTGAATAATAATAATAATAATAATAATAATAATAATAATAATAATAATAATAATAATAGTGCACGTGCATTGGACTAAGCTGGAATCTGCAAACATTTATACAACGGAGAAGACATGGTAATATAGGCTCTCTGTTAGATCAACAATAATGCATATGAGAGCCACTCAACATTTTCATCGTGGTCTTCTTCTTACGACCCAAAGAAAGGAAAAAAGAATTTCAAAGAAACACACTGAAATATTTTTTGAGTTTTAGTTTTTCTGAAGAAAGTAAAATAAGAACGAGAAAAACTATTTAGACGGGAAAGCTCCCAACAAACAAAAGAAGGACGAGAATCTTTTTGGTTTTCTTTTAATACTACTACTAAATAAACATGGAAAATAAAACTAAAAAGAAGTGACAACTAATTTTTTTGGATTTTCTCAAAGTTTTTCAAACACGCAAGAAGAAAACGAGAAAAAGAAATAAACTAACAGGGATAATACAATGAAAAAGTGTGAACACTCGCAACTGAAATGAGTGTGTGGACATGAATGTAATGTCGGTGAGAAATACGTACTCCCCCAAGCTTAGGCTTTTGGCCTAAGTTGGTCTAGGGCCACGGCTGGAAATAACCCTCTCCTCGATACTCCGGAAGGTCCTCAGGGTTCCACTGGTTGGCGAGCTCCTGTGGTTCCCACTGACAAGCAGGCTCCTGATATGGATCAGGAACTGGTGCTAGCTCAGGTGTAGGGGGTTGTGAAAGACCCCAAAATCGGTAGTGTACCTGCCTGAATAAATATCGAACAAAGAAGAAGCAGGCAAAGCAATAGTCTCATAGGTACCCTGACTAAATACTAAGTTGTAGAGGAGTCTCTTTTCCTTATCCTTCTTAATAAAATCGTGCGCTGCCATATTGTTATAATCTAAGTATCTAGTGGGTAGCAGCATCTCCTCCTCCTCATCGTGCCTAATGGGTATCTCAAAGCGTCTAGCAAGGCGGGAGTCATAGATACCTCCAAAGATAGGACCCCTCGAACGGTTTAAACTCAACCGTCGAGCAACAATAGCGCCCAAACTAAAAGTTCTATCATGAAGTAAAGCATGGCGCAAAATAGCAAGGCCAGGGGCACTAAGGCCGCCACTCTCCCCACGACCAATCAAACACCTCCCCGCAAATAATGAATAATAGCGTAAAACAGGAAAATATAAGCTAGCAACTCTCGCTTCCGACACCCCTCTCTCTTCCCCTACGGTAACTTCGTCAATAAAATCTTCCACATCTCTAGGACATGGTTCACTGACGCTACCCCCATAAGGTAATTTGTAAACCTTGCAAAAATCATAAAGCGTAATCTCCTTATGTTCAACATATAAATAAAACTCTACCATGGGTGGTGACTTCCTAGCGTGAAAGTGAATTTTGCATGAAGGTATTAGTGAGTAGGAGGTATTGGTCACACTTATCATGGAGGAAGTCGGTGATGCCTGCATTCTTCGCCAGATAATAGAAATCCTCATAAATTCCGGACATGGTCAAGAATGTATCACTTGGCCATTCACACGGCCATTGTGCTTGGGCTTCTTCTTCTCCTCATTCTAATTTTCTTTAGAACCCCGGCTCGAAGAGCCCCTCAACCATCTCTTCATCATTTCTTTTCTCTGAGAATTTCTGAAAAAAAATTAGTGACACAAAATAAAACTCAACAAAACTCAACAAAATTGATAGCAACTACTCCCACAAGTGGCTAGAGCCTATATCATGCATCAAAACTACTTTGGACCATATAAATTTGACATGCAAGATCGAAAACAAAGTCGCCACAGAAGAAAAATTTTGCAATAAATAAAGCACTAGAACAAAAACTAATTGGACCATTGGAGGAGTCAAATACCGAAGAACAATCCCCCAAAACAGTTTTGTGAATGAAGCTTTGAGCTAGGAGATCGAAAATGGCAGCAAAGCTAGAACACGGGTTTGAGCAATGGTGGGACTTTTTCTGGAGGAAGACGAAGTGGATGGGTGCTGGAATAAGTGAGGGGGGCCCACGTGGGACCCACAAGCCACCAGGGCGCGCCCCCAGGGCTTATGGCCCACTGGTGCAGCCCCTAGTGTGTTCTCATTGCCAAAAATTCTTAAATATTCTATAAAAAATCATACTAAATTTTCAGGGCTTTTGGATAACTTTTATTTTCGGGATATTTTTTATTGCACGGATAATTCGGAAAACAAAGGAATAATAGTATTTTTGCTTTATTTATTCTAAAGAACAGGAAGTAAAAAGTGGGTACAGAAAGTTGTGCTTTCTAAATTCATCCATCTCAAGCCCGTCAAAAGGAATCCATTAATAAGGTTGATCAAGTCTTATTAACAAACTTCTTTCGAATGACATGAAACCTGAGAATTTTCGAATAGCACTAGGTTATCTCAACGAGGATATGCATGTCCCCAACAATAAGAATATCATATTTCTTTTTGACAGTAGGAAGAGGGAATTCAAAACCTCCAACAGCAATAGTTGAAATTTTTCCAATAGAATTTATACTATTCACTTGAGGTTGTTTCTTCGGAAAGTGTACCGTATGCTCACTACCATTAACATGAAAAGTGACATTGCCCTTGTTGCAATCAATAACAGCCCCTGCAGTATTCAAAAAGGGTCTACCAAGGATGATTGACATACTGTCGTCCTCGGGAATATCAAGAATAACAAAGTTAATTAAGATAATAACGTTTGCAACTACGACAGGTACATCCTCACAAATACCGATGGGTATAACAGTTGATTTATCGCCATTTGCAAAGAGATTTCAGTTGGTGTCAACTTATTCAAATCAAGTCTACGATATAAAGTGAAAGGCATAACACTAACACCGGCTCCCAAATCATATAAAGCAGTTTTAACATAGTTTCTTTTAATGGAGCATGGTATAGTTGGTATTCCTGGATCTCCAAGTTTCTTTGGTATTCCATCCTTAAAAGTATAATTAGCAAGCCTGTTCGAAATTTCAGCATCCGGTATCTTTCTTTTATTTGTCACAATATCTTTCATATACTTAGCATAAGGGGGCATTTTCAGAATATCAGTCAAATGCATACGCAAAAAGACAGGTCTAAGCATTTCAACAAAGCGCTCAAAATCCTCATCATCCTTTTTCTTGGATGGTTTAGGAGGAAAGGGCATGGGTTTCTGAACCCATGGTTCTTTTTCTTTACCATGCTTCCTAGCAACGAAGTCTCTCTTATCATAACGTTTATTCTTAGGTTGTGGGTTATCAAGATCAATAGCAGGTTCAATCTCCACATCATTATCATTACTAGGTTGAGCATAAGCAGGAACATCATCATTAACATTATCGCTAGGTTCATGTTCATTACTAGATTGTGTCTCAGTATCAGAAATAGAAATATCATTTGGATTCTCAGGTGTGTCTATAACAGGTTCACTAGAAGCATGCAGAGTCCTATCAGTTTTCCTTTTCTTTTTATTAGAAGGACTAGGTGCATCAGTATTAATTCTCTAAGAATCTTTCTCAATTCTCTTAGGATGACCTTCAGGATACAAAGGTTTCTGCGTCATCTTACCACCTCTAGTCATAACTCTAACAGCATGATCATTGTTCTTACTATTCATTTCATTGAGCAAATCATCTTGTGCCTTAAGTACTTGTTCTACTTGAGTTTTTACCACAGAAGCATGTTTACTCATAAGCTTAAGATCATTAACAGTTCTACACATATAATCACCCAAGCGTTCAAGCATATAAGCATTATGTTTCAATTGTCTACTAACATAAGCATTGAAGTTTTCTTGTTTAACAATAAAGTTATAAAATTCATCCAAGCATTGACAAGTGGACTTATTACAAGGAATATCACCTTCATCAAATCTATAGAGAGAATTTACCTCTACTACCTGTGTCGGAGTATTAAGACATGTATTTCCTCAATAGGTTATAGGTGGCAAAGTCTTAACATCATCAGCTTTAGTACATTTCTCTTTCATAGATTTCTTTGCCTCTTGCATATCTTCAGGACTGAGAAATAGAATACCTCTTTTCTTAGGAGTTGGCTTAGGAGGTGGTTCGGGAAGAGTCCAATCATTATCATTACTAAATATATTATTCAATAGTTTTTCAGCTTGCTCAACAGTTCGTTTCCTAAAAACACAACCAGCACAACTATCTAGGTGGTCCCTAGAAGCATCAGTTAGTCCATTATAAAAGATATCAAGTATTTGATTTTTCTTGAGAGGATGATCAGGCAAAGCATTAAGTAATTGGAGAAGCCTCCCCCAAGCTTGTGGGAGACTCTCTTCTTCAACTTGCACAAAGTTAAATATTTACTGTAGAGCAGCTTGTTTCTTATGAGCAGGAAAATATTTTTCAGAGAAGTAGTAAATCATATCCTGGGGACTACGCACACAACCAAGAGCACGAGAATTAAACCATATCTTAGCATCACCCTCTAGTGAGAAAGGGAACAACTTGAGAATATAGTAATAGCGAAAAAAATTCCTCATGAGCGAATAAGGTGGCCATATCATTCAATTTCGTAAGATGTGTCACAATAGTTTCAGATTCATAACCATGTAAAGGATCAGATTCAGCCAAAGTAATTAACTCAGGATCGACGGAGAATTCATAATCCTTGTCGGTAAGAAAGATATGTGAAGTAGCAAACTTAGGATCATATTGCATTCTAGCATTCAAAGATTTTTCTTTACACTTGCATAATAATTTCTTAAGATCATATCTATCCTTACAAGCAAGAAAGCCTTAGTTGCCTCTCCATCCATAACATAACCCTCAGGTATAACAGGAAGTTCATATCTAGGAGAGCTAGTCTTATCAGGTGTTTCAAAATTTTCAGTTTCAATAATTTCATCAGTTTCAGAAATATCATCATCTTCAACATTCTCAAAATCATTAACTCTAGCAATTTGTTCATCAAGAAATTCACCAAGTGGCACAGTCTTATCAAACAAAGTAGTAGCATCATAAGCATCATTCATAGCAGAAGTAGCATCATCAATAACATGCAACATATCAGAATCAATAGCAGGTGTAGGTGTCGCAAGCTTACTCGAAACAGAAGGTGAATCAAGTGCAGAGCTAGATGGCAGTTCCTTACCTCCCCTCATAGTAGAGGGAAAAAACTTGGTTTTGTTGTCTTTCAAATTCCTCATAGTGATCAACAGATATAAATCCCAAGTGACCCAGAGAATAGAGCTATGCTCCCCGGCAACAGTGTTAGAAAAAGGTCTTGATAACCCACAAGTATAGGGGGTCGCAATAGTTTTCGAGGGTAGAGTATTCAACCCAAATTTATTGATTCGACACAAGGGGAGCCAAAGAATATTCTCAAGTATTAGTACCTGAGTTGTCAATTCAACCATACCTGAAAGACTTAATATCTATAGCAAAATATTTAGTAGCAAAGTAGTATGGAAGTAGCGGTGGCAAAAGTAATGGTAGCAGTTTTGTAGTGATTGTAACAGTAGCAACGGAAGTAACTTAGCAAAGATCAATATGTGAAAGCTTGTAGGCAATGGATCAGTGATGGATAATTATGTCGGATGACATTCATCATGCAACAGTTATAACCTAGGGTGACACAGAACTAGCTCCAATTCATCAATATAATGTAGGCATGTCTTCCGTATATAGTCATACGTGCTTATGGTAAAAAAAATTGCATGACATCTTTTGTCCTACCCTCCCATGGCAGCGGGGTCCTAATAGAAACTAAGGAATATTAAGGCCTCCTCTTAATAGAGAATCAGAACAAAGCATTAGCACTTAGTGAATACATGAACTCCTCAAACTATGGTAATCACCGGAAAGAATCCCAATTATTGTCACCTTGGGGTATGCGGGTCATAACTCGTAATAGGTGTCTACAACTTGCAGGATAGGATCAAGAACAAAAATATATTCATGAAAACATAATAGGTTCAGATATAAAATCATGGCACTCTGGCCCTAATGACAAGCATTAAGCATAGCAAAGTCATAGCAACATCAATATCAAAACATAGTGGATACTAGGGATCAAACCCTAACAAAACTAAATCGATTACATGATAAATCTCATCCAACCCATCACCGTTCAGTAAGCCTACGATGGAATTACTCATGCACAGCGATGAGCATCATGAAATTGGTGATGGAGGAAGGTCGGTGATGATGATGACGACAAATCCCCCTCTCCGGAGCCCCGAACAGACTCCAGATCAGCCCTCCCGATGAAGAACGGGAGGCGGCGGCGGCTCCATATCGTAAAACGCGATGAATCCTTCTCTCTAATTTTTTTTTCTCCGCGGATGTGAATATATAGCGTTGGAGTTAGGGTCGGAGGAGGTCCACGGGGCCCACAAGCCACCAGGGCGCGCCCCCAGGCTTGTGGCCAATGGGTGGACCCCCTTTGGTTGAATCTTTCGCCAATATTTTTATATATTTCAAAAATATTCTCCGTAAATTTTTAGGTCATTCCAAGAACTTGTATTTCTGCACAAAAATAACACCAAGGCAATTCTGCTGAAAACAGCGTCAGTCCGAGTTAGTTACATTCAAATCATGCAAATTAGAGTCCAAAATAAAGGCAAAAGAGTTTGGAAAAGTAGATACGATGGAGACGTATCATAAATTTAAATAGGAAAATAGCTAGAAAATAGTGGGCACGGGCTTGGCGTTTTCATGTCGTCTTTGCAAGGCCCGACCTAATCAATGCCTAGATTTAGCTGAGTGGATGTACAACCCAGCAACCCGAGTTTATTTCTTCATGGGTGCAAATTTGGGATCTTATTCTTTCAAATATAAAATCTTGTAGGGGGCTCCCCTACTGTATTCCTTTCTGGAAAGAATCTGAACCAGAATCTGTGACATTGGAGACTTGATCCCTAGCTTCTCTTGGATTTAAAGTGACATTGAGAGAATCGGGATAAAATAATGAGGGCATAATAATATGAGTGTCATATCATGACATACCGATTAACATGTAATAATGCAAATTAGTTAGGACCGGTCATAGAATTTTCCCACCAATAGTATTCAGGGGGTACCACATGAGCATGTAATCTAGATGGGAAGCACACGAGGAGAGTTTACCTAGGTCGGATTCTCGGGAATGCGGTAAGAGCCAACTCATGTTTGTCTAGATGTTCTTGTTTTAACATCATATGATAACTAGATTTTGTGTGTACAATGAGGTATTGCCCGGGGTGTCCCTACCTCACCTTATATTGGGGTCAAGGCTGTGGTTATACTCTGAGTTGGTTGCGATCTAATCTAACCGACAGAGATTTTCCTAGATCTTCCGAAGATTCTTTGTCTTGTACTCCGAGTTGATGATGCGCTCTAGCATGCTAGGTGAGCTTCAAGTCGTGGGCATGGGCCACCTCATGGTAGCTGGGCCGACTCTTCCCTCCGTGGCTATACCTCTATGGCATGGCATCGTCAATCGACATAGCAGTTAACGCATTGAGCTAAAACGAAGGGGCTAGACTCCAAATGGTCAAGGGCGCATATAAATCTTCACATGATAATGTAAAATCAGCAACATGATGGGGGCATTCTACCACAATTACACTCATAACCACTACATCAGTTCAAGTTGAGATATAAGGGTCAATGATTAGAGCTCGCACACGTCAACTCAAATGTCAGGTACTTACGTTTTAGGAACACTTCCACGTACTTAAGACTATGATATTTCCTAAGTTGGATATATTTGTGTTACCTATGGATGAAGGACCTAGCACAGACAAGCATGATTTTTGCTAGAGTATGATCAAGCATGGAGAAGGCAGCAGCAGGCGCACAAGGAGCCAAGATGGGGCTTCAAGTGATGATTTTAGGACTTTGAAATCACCGTGATAACATATGAAGGACATGGATAAAATATACAAGATGACACTTTATAATTTTATCCATAGTCTACGTGCACTTTATAGTTTTGGGTTAGACTTATGTATTTTCAGAGTAAAAGACGACATGCATTTTTTTTTAGAAAACCAACTTAAGGTTAGATTCGACCTCCCCCCTCCCTCTTGGCTGGCCGAGTATTGACTTTATCCCTCCTTATATACCCCTTGAAGCGTCGAATTAGGCTCTTCCCTGACAAGGCGAACATAAGAGCTAAAAAAAAGCAGTGTACTAGATAGTAGCTAAAAGAGAAATTACCCGCACAAATATTTGGACAAAATCAATAACATGTGATTTAAATGAGCAATACTTAAAGCACATCTAGATATGCTTTAGCAAAACTGAAATTTAAATAGATGGGTCATTTCCGGGTTGGCAATCCTGCCTACGTATATGCGAACGTAGCTGCTACTAGATACAATAGACATCTGCGAGTGGAAAGTTCCAAGATAACAGAAAAAGGACATAGTCGGCAGGAGCATGGCTTTACAGTTCACACGTGTACATAACGATATACCTATAATATCTAGAGCGCCATTTGGGATACTTGACTACGCGCTTGCTAGAAGGCTTGGCACTTTGCATACAGTAGTCTCTCTGAGTTTCCAAGTTGCAAACGTATACACGTCCTCTGTTTCACACATGAACGCAAGATGAAACTGAAGCCAATATAGTCACCCGAGACCGGAGACCCAATCCAGGTCCAAAGTATTTCTGCCACCTTGCTCGTTGACATCGATGTACATGTGCGTGCATCTGTGCATGCGCATTTGTTCTGACAATTCATGGGAGAAAATACTGTCCTCTTCAGTGGAGCCGGTGCACGCCTGCCCCAAAAGGCCAACGCCAGGGCTAAGAAAAAGGAGCAGTGAACTCGGCTAATCCATGACACCTCTGAATATTTCGCCCGACAAATCGATCTCCGGTACGATCATCACACCTAGATTCGCGGCCGGCACCACCGCACCAGCGAGAGAAAGAAGAAGAAGGCCCACGTGAGTGGGAGAATAAACAGCACCATCTCACCAGATCAGGGATATGGGTGTGCGCTCCCCCATGGCCTTTGCGATCCACGGCCTGAAAGATGGGGGACTGCCCTACCAGACCACTTTCAGAGCAACAGATTGATGGTGAATTTGTTGCGGAGGAAAGGCGAAAGGATTGTTAGAGGCTGGGCCGCCCTTTGCTGCTTTGCATGCAGAACTGCGATCGTGGACTGGCCACCACTGTCCACTGGCTGTGGTTAGTGCAGGTCCTGAGTGTGCTGATGATTGCGATTTAGTTTTGGGCACCATTCCGGCAGATGTATTACGTTGTGGTGACATGACGTTCTGCCGGCGGCGTGGCCGTGTCGATAGGGTACGGGCTGACCATGCGTTCGTTGGAGCTGGACGGGCCTCTGATGGGTTTTGAAATTTGGGGAGGGATGTCAGGCTTACGATGATGTTAGGGCATCCTCAAAGGCTCAAAACTCACGTGTAAATGTCCATATATGTTCGTTTTTATGTTTGGGCGTGATCCACTGACATGATGCAGGAGAAAGTCGTTGAATGCTATTCACAAGAATGTGGCTAGATCTCAGTCGACGGAGACTTAACCAAGTTTCAGTCAAGTGATATAATATGTAAGAAGAAAAAAAAATAGAAAAACAATTGTACGAATCTCCATGCAAAATCAATAGAAGATAGCATCGATTAAGACACAACGAAATCTCAATCGACTGAGACTTAGCAAAACTGATTCACAAAGTAAACCGGTTGGGAGTGTTGAGTATATGTGTTATGTGCATATTGTGTATTGGGCTCGTCTCCTAGTTCTTTATATAGTTAAGGTCTATGGCCCACCTTTATACATCATATATACGTGCCTATGCATGAGAAGCAATACATCGTGCAATTATATATGATATCAGTTTTTAGGTTCTAATCTAGCTGTCCGCTGCCGCTCCGCCGCCGCCGCCCATCTACTCCTCAGCCGCCGCAGCTATTCCGCCTTGTCCAACCCCGCGCGATCCGGCTCGCCACGCTCGCCCGCTCGTTGCATCATCCCACGCGTTCGGCCCGATCGTTGCACACTTCGCCCACCGAGCTGCTTGCCCCGCCCGATCCCGCGCCACGCGGGATCCGCCAGCCGCCAGCCGGGCCGTGCCACGCCCGATCCACCAGCCGCCAGCCGGGCCATGCCACGCCCGATCCGTCAGCCGCCAGCCGACTCGCACCACGCCCGATCCACCAGCCGCCAGCCGCTCCATGCCATGCCCGATCCGCCAGCCGCCCGCCTCGTCTGCTCGCCTTGCCAGCACCCGCGCCTCGCAAGCCGCTGTTGCCACTGACCCGAGCCGCCTCGCTATGTCGTCCGCCACCTCCTCCGCGTCCACCAACTCCAACCCGTTCGCCGACGCCAACCCGCCCGACGTCAACGACATCCGCAACCTCAACATCTTCGAGCGGGTGCCGGTTCGTCTCTCGTAGGCGGACTCCTCTTACTACACGTGGAAGACGTATTTTTCCCTCGTGTTCCGGAAGTATCACCTCATCGACCACGTGGACGGCACCGTCGACTCCAGCCCCGTTCCCGAGTTTCATGACTGGTCCACCATCGACACCACGATCATCCGCTGGTTCTTCCTCACCATCTCACCGGACCTCTTCCAGACGGTCGTGGCGGACGGTGACGATGCCTGCGCCGTGTGGACCAAGCTGAATGGGCTCTTCACCGACAACCAGCTCCAACGTCGCATTTTTTTCAGCAAGAGTTTTTTGGGTGTCACCAGGACAGCACCTCCGTCGATGACTATTGTCGCCGCCTGAAGACTCTCGCTGAGGAGCTCCGCGATATTGGCGCGAAGACCGATGATGACCTCCTCCTCAGCACGCTCATCGCCGGGCTCAACGAGGACTTCGGCAACGCCGCGGCGAACCTCAGCCTCATCCCCAACACGTCCTTCGCCAAGTTCGTTGCGTACCTTCGCTTGGAGGAGCGGCGGATGAAGCAGGTGAAGGCGCGGGCCATCCACACCGCCCTCGCTGCCGACACCACCCGCGGCGGGCCCTCAGCGCCTCCAGCCGCCCCAGCCGTGCCCCCGCCGCCGCGCCACCCGGCGTTCTTCCCGGCGCCCCAGCAGCTGGGGCTGCTTCTGCTGCCCTATGGTCCGCCCGCCCCTCCCGCCGAATGGCACCGCGGCGGCCGGCGCGGTGGGGCCGCCGCAGCAGTCAGCAACAGCAGCCGCAGGGTGCCGGCTAGCCCCGTCAGCAACACCAACAGCCGCAGCAGTTCCAGGTGCCCCCTCCATGGGCCTCCGGCTACAACCCGTGGACCGGTGTTGTTCATGCTTACACCATGCCGGTTCCACGGGCTCCTGCACCAACACTTCTTCCCGTGTCGCGCCCGTCGGCGCATCAGACGTACTACGCTGCTCTGCAGCCATACGGAGGATACCCACTACCGCAGCTGAGCGACGCCTACGGTCTCCCTGCGGCCCCACCGCCGCCCTCGCCGGCCCTGCCACCGGCGCCTTGGGATCCGACGCTCCCCACCGCGCTGCACACCGCGCCTACGCCGAACAACTACACTAGCGGCGGTGATTGGTACATGGACACTGGGGCTACAGCTCACATGTTTGCTCATCCTGATAATCTTGCCTCCTTCACTCCCGTTATCATCGGTCGCCGCACCATTGTCGGTGACGGTTCCACACTCCCTATTACACATGTCGGGCACACTTCCTTTCCTTCTAATTCCATGCATATTACTTTGTCTAACATACTTGTGTCACCTAATCTTATTAAGAACCTTATTTCCGTTCGTCGTTTAACTCGTGAAAATCATGTTACTGTTGAATTTGACGAGCTTGGTTTCTGTGTCAAGGACGCTCGAACCAGGATGGTACTTCACCGATGTGACAGCCTCAATGAGCTATATCCGGTGCATCCGTCGTCCACCTCCACCATTGCATCGGTTGCTCTCTCCATCGGCGTCGATCTCTGGCACGCTCGTCTGAGTCATCCCAATCCCGTCACACTTCATTATATTCTTAGGAGTTTCAGTTTCAGTTGTAATAAGATAGAGGATCACACCTGTCATGCCTGTCGTGTCGGCAAACATGTTCGCCTCCCGTTTAATAACTCCACCACCATAGCTTCTTTTCCTTTTCAGTTGATTCATAGTGATGTGTGGACCTCTTCGGTTCCTAGTAACTCGGGCTATTTATATTATCTGGTTATCCTTGATGATTATTCTCACTATGTGTGGACGTTTCCTTTACGACGAAAGTCGGATGCACTCTCCACTTTGACGACTTTTTACTCCTATGCCAGCATGCAGTTTGGGTATCCCATCCTTGCTCTTCAGACTGAAAATGGAAAAGAGTTCGACAACCTTGCTTTTCGCCTTTTCCGTCACACCACGGCACAGTTTTTCGTCTCGCATGCCTGTATACTTCCCAGCAGAACGGTCGAGCCGAACACATCCTTCGCACTCTGAATGACTGCGTTCGCACGCTCATGTTCCATGCCAATGTGCCGCCTTGTTTCTGGCCGGACGCACTCGCTACTGCTTCACTTCTTCTTAACCTTCGCCCCTGCCGCCCACGGTGGAATTATGCACCTCACCATCTTCTCTTCGATACGCCCCCATCTTATGATGGCTTGCATACTTTCGGGTGCCTTTGCTATCCTAGCACTGCTGACTCCGCTCCTCACAAACTCGAACCTCGTTCTGTCGCTTGCATCTTCATCGGCTACCCCTCCAACTCCAAGGGATATCGGTGCTACAATCCCGTCTCCCACCGTGTGTTCACTTCCAACACGTTTACTTTGATGAGCATGTGTTTCCGTTTCAGCAGGTACCCCCGGCTGTTCCTCCCGCCACCGATGACGTGGGCTCGTCGACGCCTCTCTTAGGGCGCTCGCGCGCCTCTCTTGTCCCGCCCTGGCTTTGAGGCACGCGCCCCTGGCTTTGAGGCGCGGCCCCCTCGGCGCCCCTCCCCCCACCGACGCCCCCTCCCCCCTCCCCCGCGCCCGTACGGGCATTTTTTGCCCGAGCTCGCGCTACGCCACGGATGACTATGTCCATGCGGTGTTCACCTCTGAGCCGTCACCGTTGCCGTCGTCAGTTCGGACCGCTCTTCGTGACCCGCTCTGGATGGTTGCGATGCAAGAGGAGTTTGACGCCCTGTTGCGCAACCGGACGTGGCAGCTTGTTCCCCGTCCCTGGCATGCCAACGTGATTACCGGGAAGTGGGTCTTTAAACATAAGCTCCGTCCTGATGGTACCCTTGATCGCTATAAAGCGTGTTGGGCCGTTCGTGGCTTCCGACAGCGTGCTGGCATCGACTTCACCGACACCTTCGCTCCAGTCGTCAAGCCCAGCACGATACGCACGGTTCTCCACCTTGCGGTCTCTCGTGCTTGGCCAGTGCACCAGATGACGTCTCCAACGCCTTCCTCCATGGTCACCTTGAGGAGCAGGTCTTCTGCCAGCAGCCCACCGGGTTTGCTGACCCGGCGCTTCCCGACCACGTGTGCCTGCTTTCACGGTCCTTGTACGGACTCAAGAAGGCTCCGCGTGCTTGGTACCAGCGCATCGCGGCGTTTCTCCACCAGCTTGGGTTCCGCTCTACCCGCTCGGACGCCTCGCTCTTCGTCTATCATCAGGGCTCTGACACGGCCTACTTGCTGCTCTATGTCGACGACATCATCCTAACGGCATGTACGGCTGGTCCCCTGAGTCAGCCACGGCTCGTCTTCGCACTAAGTTCGCCATCAAGGACTTGGGTCCTTTGCACTACTCCCTCGGTGTCGAGGTGGTGCGCCGTTCAGATGGCTTCTTCCTTCATTAGTGGAAGTACGCTCGCGAGCTCCTGGAGCGCGCTGGCATGCTTAACTGCAAGCCCGCCGCTACGCCTATTGATACGAAGGCCAAGCTTTCTGCGGCGGATGGTTCTCCTACTTCGGATGCTGCTTTCTATCGGTCTATCGTTGGTGCTCTCCAGTACCTCACTCTGACTCAACCGGAGATCCAGTATGTTGTGCAGTAGGTGTGTCTTCATATGCATGCTCCTCGAGACGTTCACTGGGCTGCCGGCAAGCGGATTCTCTGCTATATCTGTGGCACTATGGATCTTGGCGTCACGCTTCATGCCTCCGCTGACACCGCCCTCACCCTCCGATGCAGACTAGGCGGGCTGCCCTGACACTCGTCGCTCCACTTCGGGCTATTGTGTCTACCTTGGACCCTCGCTTATCTCGTGGTCGTCCAAGCGGAAGCCTACGGTCTCTTATTCCAGTGCTGAGGCTGAGTATCGTGCGGTGGCCAACGCCGTCGCCAAGTGTTCGTGGCTGCGCCAGCTGCTTCAGGAGCTCTTTTTCCTTGTTGACCGTGCCACGGTGGTCTACTGCGACAACGTCTCGGCGGTCTACCTCTCCGCTAACCCGGTGCATCATCGACGGACCAAGCATATTGAATTGGATATTCATTTTGTTCGGGAACAGGTGGCCCTTGGCCATATTAGTGTTTTACACGTCCCTACTTCCCAACAATTTGCAGATATCATGACCAAGGGCTTGCCTACGGCATCATTTGAGGAGTTCCGGTCCAGTCTTTGCGTCAGCCGCAGTGCCGCTTCAACTGCCGGGGGGGTGTTGAGTATATGTGTTATGTGCATATTGTGTATTGGGCCTGCCTCCTAGTTTCTTGTATAGTTGAGGTCCGTGGCCCACCTTTGTACATCATATATACGTGCCTATGCACGAGGAGCAATACATCATGCAATCATACAGGGAGAAGAGAACGTGGGTGGGGATCATACATGTGATGGAATATTGTGATGTGGTGTCCGGTTGGAAGGAAAGAGAGAGGAGAGGGGGAGCATGCATATGAAGAGAGATAAAAGAGAGGAGGACCATGCGGAGTCTTTGTGTTGGTCAAGCGCATGTCCGTACTTCAGCAAAAAAAACCACATTTGTCTCTAGGATAAAGGAATTCGTATGTCCGGACTGCTAAGCGGACATATACAGGTCCTTGTTGAATGACAAAAGTGATCCAGACACTATGGTCCGATGAAGGTTTGAGAGACCGCTTTGAAGATGCCCTTATGTTGTTACGAGCCAACATTGCGCATGGCTCAAAGCATCTACGTCCGGGGTCCTCAAAACTCGTGTACATTCGGATGGATGGCCCACTCAGTGACCGATCACAAAATCACGACTCAACCAGGCTTCTTAAACCGGCAACCCCATATACATCCAGGCTAAGGAGGCTCAAACGCGTCTGCCACGACGGGTTGGCGGGTCGAACCCACACGGGCACACATGGAAACCCATTGGTCCGCTGAGGATGTCAGTCCGACCTGCCGCTCAAGGGGTCAAATTCGGCTATTTAAGCCGGACAGAGAGCCCCAACTCTACCCACTCTCATTTCCACTCTCTCCCTCCCGTCAACGCCGCCACTTTGAATCCGCTCCAAGCTCGCCGTCCGCCGATAATCATGGTCCGCCGGAGGATCACCACGTACAAGATGCTCACTCTGCAGCGCCGGTCGAAACTCCTAGCGGAGATACGGGCACGGCGCGCCGCTTGGATTGCAGCTGGCTTGCCTCCGGACTCTCCAGAGCAACAAGCGCCGAAGCAGGGAGCGACGGATACAGAGGCAGAGGACAAGGAGGAGGAGCGAGGCGGATTCGGCGGCTCCTGCTGCCGGATTCGGCTGGATGACACGCTGGCCGAGTTTGAGGTGGCCCAAGGGGAGGAGGCGGCAGAACAGCAAGCCATCTTCGAGTTCATCTAGTCGAAGCTCGAGGGCGAGGCAAACCGCCGCTACCTCTGCGAGGCGCTACCTCTGCGAGGCGGACGCGGAGCTGGAGGAAGTCCTCACAGACCTGGACTCCGACAAGGAGGCGGAGCTGTGGACGGATGCCGGAGGAGCCCCTATCAAGGTGTTTTTCTTAGGTACTGCTTGTGCTATCCCCATTTTCCATTTTTATGAGTTTCAACATGTGTTTGCGCTAGGGTACGTGCATGTTTGTAAATGTGTGTTTTTAGAACATGTACAATGATGTTATTTTAAAAATGTCATATGGAAAAATGTTGAGGTGAAGTAGACAAAAATTCAAAGTAAAGTTGGTCTTCTCTTAATTAAAGATTAAAAGATGATCTCTTAGGAACCATGTCTCACCACATATTTAGCTATATCCAGATATTAAAACTAGAACCCAAATATCCAACGAACATTGGATATTTAGGCATGATAAATCAAACATTTTTTATGAAAGATTATGTTTGACGAGGGTGGCAAGTTTAGTTAGCGAGCATGATAAATCTGTCTTACTTCTTCTCTTTTTTTTGCTAGAAAATTGTCATACTCGTCAACTGAACTGAATTTGTCATTCTCGCGCCAACATAAATTCCCACAAAAAAATGTTTAATTTGCCATCCCTAAAATCTAACGTAGGATTTTTAGCATTTTCATAGAAATAAGACTAACAAATAATTCATTGTACACCATTTTTTATTGACATCTCTAAACTACATGATGGGCTTAAAGGTACGTGTACTTGCACTAAATCAGTTGGCGCTATGGATTTGCGGCCGCACAGGTGCTCATGTTCGGCGCTCTAAGAGGCTGTTTGGATTAAAGCCGTCGTCTGCCCAGCCTATTTTGGCGTTGACCAAGGCAGCGCGAGTCGTTTAGATGGGTTCCAATGTTTTGGCTCACCCGCACGCCCCACCTTTTCCTCTTCTGCTTTTGCGTCAACGAACGGGCGAAACTGGGGCAACGAATGGCCGCCAACTTTTTGGCGCACCTAGGATTTGGTGTGGGGCTCTGGGACAGAAACCAAACAACCCCTAAGTGCCGGTTAACTGTGCTGGCGCTCGCACGCGGTGCCTAGCGGGCCGGCAGCAACATGCTAAAAAGGAAACGCCAAGAAAACATTAAGTGAGAAGGAGGAATCAAACTTAGCACCACATTGTCGATTGACGCCCTGCCGTGGTAACCACTAGATCGTCCATGACTTATTGTCTAATACCATGAGATTGTACCATCTAACCCTTTTAATACTGCACATAACATATATTATATACCTAGTGTAAATTATTTTCAAAAAGAAAACATAAATTTGCAAAAGAATTCATAAAATTATAGAAAAACCATGAATTTAAAAGAAGTTCATCGATTTGAAAAATGTTCATTGATTTTGAAAAATAAGGATTAATAACATTCATAGAATTGGAAAAAAATCACAAAATGTGAAAAAAGTTAATCTATTATTGAAAAAATAGCTAATGGAATTTGAAAAGGAGTTCGTCGAATTTGAAGAAAAAATCCATTGATTTGAAAAAAGTACATCAAATTTTATTAAAATAAGTTCATCAAATTTCAAAAAAGTTCATCAATTTTAAAAAAAAGTTCATTGATTTGAAAAAGGAAACAAGGAGGAAGCACCCGGCTGCAGCCCGAGTAGTAAAAATAGAGCCACAATAGTAACACTAGCAACCAGGCATCAAGGGAATTTCCTATTCGCCGCTCTCTGTGGCAAGAAGTCGCAGGTTCGCACACGCGGTCGATTCGATAGGTCGTATTGGACCGGCCTGTTTAAGCGCTTTCAGCGTTCCCGGTTTTGGGAACACGTTCCCAGACGTTTTTTTACGGTTTTGGGAACCTTCTAGAAGGTTCCTGAACCGGATTTCTTCCTTTTCTGTTTATCTTTTTGTTTTTTTTTCTGTTTCTTTTTTCCATTTCTCTCCTTGTTTCCTTTTTCTGTTTATTTTCTTTACCTATTTCCTTTTTGTTTCTTTTTTCTCTGATTTTCTTTTCATTTCATTTTCATGTTTCTTTCTAAGATTTCTTTTTCTTTTTCAAAAAATGTTCGCATTTTACAAATTTTGTTTATTTTTACGAAAAATGTTCCTGTTTTCAAATGTTGTTCATAGCTTGCAAAATTTGTTCGCTTTGTTTCAAAAAATGTTCATAATTTCATGAAATGTTTCATTTTCAAATATTTCTTCAAAAATTCAAAAAATGTTCTTGCTTTAAAAATTTTGTTCAGAATTTCATAATTTGTTCGCAACTTGAAAAAAGTTTCATGTTTTTCAAAAACATTTTCTGTAGTTCCAAATTTTTTGTTCGCATAGGTAAAAACTGTTCTTGTCTATAAAAATGTTCAGAAATTCAAAATATGTACGCACTTTTTCAACATATAGACCATTTTTTTACATTTTTGAACAAATTTCAGGTTTGAGAACATTGTTTTGGAATGTTTCAAAAATCACTCATGTTTCAAAATTTGTTTTCAATTTTCAAAAATTGATCCTTTTTCAAATTTTATTTGGTAATTTTTTCTTTGAAAAAAAGCACATCTTTAAAAAATTGTTCATCATTCTAAAAAAATGTTCCCGTTTTCAAAAAACATCACAAATCAAAAAATGTGCCTGTTCTCAGAATTTGTTCACAAATTAAAAAATGCTCCTCTTTTTTAAAAGTGTTCACAAAATCAAAAAATGTTCGCATTTTGTCAAAACTTGTTCATGATTGTGAATTTTTGTTCGGCATTTAACAAAATGTTCAAATATTTTCAGGATTTGTTCACAAATTCAAAATATGTTCCTGTTTTTAGTTTTTTTCAACAATTCAAAATATTGTTCACATTTTCAAAAAACATGTCTGTTTTAATCAAAACTGATCGTAATTTTAAAATATGTTCCTGTTTTTCAATATTTGTCCACAACTTCAAATTTGTTCCTTTTTTAAAATTTGATTACATATTCAAAAATTGCTAAAAAATAAAACTCATGTGTTTTCGTAAAAAATGTTCTTACATTTAAAAATATATTCAGAAATTACTATTAAAGATCGAAAATTGGAAAAATAACCGGATCTGGTGATGTGACTAGTTCTATAGTATTCGCATTGCCATATCACCTCAAGCAGCAATCAGGATAGTGGTTAGGTACCTCGCTATACAAGTGCGCGGTCGTGAGATTGATTCCTTCTTAGCCCCGACTGATTTCCGCAGTAAGCGGCACATAGGTGCTCCCGTCATCAAGCCTGGTAAGGTATCTCAAAAAACAGTAACAATAGCACGTCTCACCTCAAGGATGCCCTAAATGGGCGCCCATGATCACGCAGGTACACATGCACCAGTAACTTTTGGCCTCTTTATTTTTTACTTTTGAAAATATTATAAATAAATGTATTACAAAAAATAATTTACTTACTTCTTTAAAAAACGTCACGAATTTTTAACAGTGTAAAAAAAGGTGTAATTTATAAATGATGTTGGTAGCATTCCAAAAAAATCATGACATTAAGAAATGTGCATGTGTTCCAAAATAATGTACGCGACATTTTAGAAAAATGGTATAGAACGTAAAACAAATATTGATGTAATTAAAAATGTTTTGTACTATTAAAATAGTATGTTACACTTTAAAAATATGTTTCTGAAGTTTTTAAAAGTATTTATACAATGCAAAAAATGTTCATGTATTTAAAACTACGTTTGTGAAAATTAGAAGTGTTTGTACAATGTAAAAAATCTCCTCATAGCTTATAAAGTGTTTTGTATCATTCAATAAAAGGTTTCAACGTGTATTTGTGAAAACAATTAACATGTATTAAAAAAGAATTCAAAAACATGTATTTAAAACAATCAGGCATTTAAAAATTGTTAAACGTTTGTAAAAATACTTTAGATGTATAACAAAATTTTACAATCTGTACGATGAAACAGACATCAAAATGTTAGTCATTTATTTAGAAAATGTTAAACGTGTATAAAAACATTTTTCTAATTTATAAAAAAAATGTATAATGTGTATGAAAATTTTAGACATGTGTTAAGGAAATGAAAAAACAAAGAAAACCGAAGAGACTGACAAAAAAATCAAGAAACACGAAGAAAAATAGTAAAAAAAGGGAAATAAAGTAAAACCATTAGAAATAGAAATACAAAGAAAACTGATGCAAACAATGATTGATAAAAAAAAGCCATTGAAAAAAACTCGCGTCTGCAGCTACAGTGCTAGACCGGCCCGGTAGCACCGCGCCAGAGGCGAGCCGGAGCTCTGCCTCGCATTAGGCGATAAACAGCTCTTGGCATGCATAGCGGGCCGCACACAGCCCGCTCCAACACCCAACGGGACGGACGCTGCGACCTGCGAGAGGAGAAATGCCAGACAAGACTGCGGCTAGAGACCGGGCGCCGATCGCCGGCTGGATTCCCGCAGATGAAGGTTGTCTCTCCTGCGACCGCGAGGAAATAAGCTGGGAATGTGTTTCCCGATTGCCGCCGACGACGACGACGATGCCCCTCCGTAGTTGGTACGCTCCTCAAGACTCAGCTTCGAACGAATGCCAGCGGGAAACACTCGGCGGCAGATCAGAGTCACACTGCTCGCGACCAGTTCTCTTCCCGTCGTTAACCCTGTGTAACTACGACCTGGTAAGCTCAGCTCAGTTCTCTTCCGGTCGTTAACCCTGTGTAACTACGACCTGGTAATACTAGATGCTCTGCCGCTCCGTATTCTCCGTTGCCCAAATATTCAGCTTCAGCAGCATGCAGCAGAGGCTCTGAATCAGTCATCGTAATTCTGCGCCAGTCCAAGCTGCAGCAAGCCAGCAAAGGTAACCATTAGTGGAACTTGCAAGCCCCAAGAGAAGCACAGGCCAAGGCAGGCGCGGCGTGGCCGCCACCACTGCCTCAATATCAACGTCGCGGCAACGCGCCAAGGGCGCCACGCCCACCTGCGAAACCAAGGCGCGGCCAGCGGGAACATCGCCTCCAAAGCTTCTGGACGCAGGACAAAACACCTCGCGTTTGGCGGCCTGGGATGCGTCCACCGGCGCATCGCGTACTCAGAAATTTTCTTGTTTGCGGGCATCATATAAGGAATCAAGCGGGGCGAAGGGGAAGCCGCAAGCCCACCGCAGCAAAGATGCAGCAGCCGCAGCAGCAGCACAGGACGGCCATGCGGAGGGACGGCGAGAGGGACCACCGGAGGGCGGCGGCGGACGAGACGGCGCATCGGAGGGCGGCCGAGGCGCCTCCACGCCGCACGGAGAGGGCGGCCGAGGTGCTGCCCGCCGCCCACAGGACCGAGAGGGCGGGCGAGACGGCGGCCACCGCCCGGAGAGCGGCGGAGATGCCCGCCCGCCGGACGGAGAGGAAGAAGAGCCTGGAGAGCCTCCTGGACGCCGCGGACGTGCGGGGGAAGCGCGGCGGCCCCGTGCCGGCCGTCGGCGAGAAGATCACCACCTTCCCCGGCCAGGGGCTCGAGTTCAAGAACCTCTCCTACAGCGTCATCAAGAAGCAGAAGAAGGACGGGGTCAAGATCAAGAAGGAGGTGTACCTGCTCAACGACATTTCCGGGCAAGCGCTCCGCGGCCAGGTCACCGCCATCCTCGGCCCCAGCGGCGCCGGCAAGTCCACTTTCCTCGACGCCATTGCCGGGAGGATCGCCAAGGGGAGCCTCGAAGGGTCTGTCAGCATCGACGGACGACCCGTAAGATTTTTTAACACTCGACTCGATGGTTATGTTGCATTTTCATTACAAGAAGAGACAAAAAGAACAAACGGTGGAGTTTCTTATGCTCTGAACTGAAACTTGATCAGGTCACCACGAGCTACATGAAGCAGATTTCCTCTTACGTGATGCAAGACGATCAGCTGTTTCCCATGCTTACGGTGCTGGAGACGCTCACGTTTGCAGCTGAGGTCAGGCTCCCGCCATCCCTCTCAAGGGCTGAGAAGCTCAAGAGGGTGTGGGAACTCATTGAGCAGCTTGGTCTGCAGGTAACCCCTAATTCTCCCTACTCAAGCATCCCTAAATGAGTCAACCAATAATAATGGTTCAATTTATGCACTGCTTTGCCACATTCTGAACCTTAAATTGATCACATAAGCATCTCTAGCGACAATACTAGTTCAGAACTCTCATGTTTCCTAATTTATTGTTTGACTAGCAAGGAGTGCGTGCGTTGCTACGAACCACAATAAAATTTGTTCAATTATGGCTCAAAGTTTGTTAAGTAATTCCAAAATCATGTTAGATTGTAATCCTGCGCAAATATGCGATGCAACTGTCCAATAGTAGCTACGAATCGCAACCGAACTTCAGAAGCTTAGTGGGCACAGTAATAATCCAATAATATCTGGTCCACCGGAACTACATGAAAAATAGTTCCTGAGAAAATTATTCAGATTTTTGACAAGCATACCCTTGCCGAATGACAGACAACCGCTCACACATACATTGGGGATGAAGGGGTGCGAGGGGTCTCTGGCGGGGAACGCCGCAGAGTGTCGATCGGCACAGACATCATCCATAAGCCATCTCTCTTGTTTCTCGACGAACCAACCTCCGGCCTCGACTCCACTAGTGCACACAGTGTGGTGGAGAAAGTGAAGGATATCGCAAGAGGAGGAAGCATTGTGCTCATGACTATCCATCAACCATCTTTCAGGATCCAGATGCTTCTCGACAGAATTGTCATCCTTGCAAGGTAGTATTCCATTTTTATTCAATCTGGTGCTCTCAGGCCTGTTAATAACTTCCCATTGTGGCTGTTAATGGTTACATTGCATTCCAGTCGTATTGCACTATGCTATATACTCTTCTAACTGGTTCAATTATTTCATCCAGAGGACGACTGATCTATCTAGGCAACCCAACCACACTTCCCACATACCTTGCTGGATTCGGCCGGCCAGTACCTGAGGGAGAGAACAGCATGGAGTATCTACTGGATGTCATCAAGGAGTACGATGAATCGACACTGGGACTTGAGCCTTTGGTTGCATACCAGAGGGATGGCAGCAAACCCACTGAAGCTGCAAAGACTCCGGTGCCGAGAACACCGAGGACACCATACCAGAAGTCAGTCCAGTTCAGGCAAATGCAACTCAAAAGCAACCAGTTTTCACTTGCAAGCGCAACGCCTCATGCTAACCCCTTCTCAAACTTTGAGTCCTACAATATTGATGACGAGGAGGGTGATTTCGACAATTCTCTTGAGAGAAAAATACAGACACCGATGCATCCTGCAAACTCGGGCTACCACCCAAGATTAGCTTCACAGTTCTACAAAGATTTCTCAGTCTGGGTTTACAATGGTGTCGCAGGGACGCCGCAGCGCAGGCCAACTTGGACTCCAGCTCGAACACCGGCAAGGACCCCAATGTCAAGCTACCAGCGAAGCCGTGTGAATACGCCGCACAGGTCAATTCCTCCGTCTCCCCAAGAACCAGTGTTCAAGCCAGAAGAGCCAGACTATGAGGAGCAGGGGCTTGACATTGAGCCACTAGATGCACCAGAGGACGGGCCCAAGTTCGCCAATCCTTGGCTCAGGGAGGTGGCTGTACTTTCATGGCGTACCGCACTGAATGTCGTGCGCACACCGGAGTTGTTCCTCTCTCGTGAGATTGTGCTCACCGTCATGGCGCTCATCCTCTCGACGCTGTTCCATCGCCTCAGCGGTTCCGATTTCCTGACCATCAACCGCATCCTCAACTTCTACATCTTTGCAGTCTGCCTCGTCTTCTTCTCCTCGAATGATGCAGTGCCAACATTCATCCAGGAACGCTTCATCTTCATCCGCGAGAGGTCACACAATGCATACCGTGCTTCGACCTACGTGATCTCCTCCCTCATTGTCTACCTTCCCTTCTTCGCCATCCAGGGCTTCACCTTTGCGGTGATCACAAAGTTCATGCTCCACCTGAATAGCAGCTTGCTCTACTTCTGGATCGTCCTCTTTGCGTCGCTCATCACAACAAATGCCTATGTGATGCTGGTGAGCGCGCTTGTTCCGAGCTACATCACTGGCTACGCCGTCGTGATTGCAACGACGGCGCTCTTCTTCCTCACCTGCGGGTTCTTCCTGAAGCGGAACAAGATCCCGATTTACTGGAGATGGCTTCACTACATCTCCGCAATCAAGTACCCGTTTGAGGCGTTGCTCGTCAACGAGTTCAAAGGCGGCCATTGCTACACCGGCACAAAAAATCAGCTGTCACCAGGACCTCTGGGAGAAATCAAGTTGAGTGGCCTCCATGATCAACTGAACCCAAACATCACAACATGTCCCCTGATAGGCCAGGATGTGCTCACCTCCATGGACATCACAATGGACAGCATCTGGGTTGATGTTGCAATCCTCCTTGCCTGGGGTGTGCTCTATCGGCTCTTCTTCTATGTGGTCCTCAGATTCTACTCCAAGAATGAGAGGAAGTAAATAGCTCTCCAGCAAAGGCATACCAAATATGTATCCCATATCTCTTTGTGTGCATTTGTGATCTTTCTCATTCTCTTTTGGCAGAATGCATTTGTTATCTCCTTTCAGCACATTGCTACCAGCTTTAATCGATGTAATGGAAAGTTTGCCTTCAAAAGCATCAAGCGAAAGCCAACATCATTCTTTCTTATTTTGACTAGTTCAGGTAGATGTGCCCCAGAGGCTGCACCGTGCAGCATTTTGTTGTAGGTCGCCATGCAATCATGCAGGAAGTCATACTGTGATGTGCTCTTACATATAAGAACCATAGAATATGTAACTGGCACACATTTTACAATGAATAACTTACAAAACAAAGGTGTGGAATATTGTTATCAAATGTTGTATTTATTTCTCCGTTAGGTTTACAAAAGCTACTGCATCAATTATCAATGGACACGGACAAGCAAACTATGATGGCATCAACAGCAAATCAGATTCACACAAGTAGTCTACAATATGAGAAATACTTTTCAGAGATCGAATGAGGAATGTTGAAGCTATTAGATTTTGTGAATTAAAAACACATAACAACATAGGTAGAACAAGGTACAGACTCACAGTACTACTAACAAGAAATATAGTTCATTTTAGACAGAAAGCTAAAAGAATCCTGCAAAAGCAACTTTAGTTTTGTAGGTAAACTTTCAACATGTAGATTGCTAGAGTAACTTTCCATGGAACATCAAAATACATACTCTCTCGGGTGTATGTGCATGCACCACGACCACTACTAAAGCACATAAATTAATACTATATGAAAATACAGAGACAGCCAGAATTTCCACACATGTAGGTCAATTTTTATTCATAACCACTCATTTATTGAGTTGAGTCCATATGAGTACAACATAGGAGTAACATGATACAGCTCACTGTTTACGAGAGCCATGCTCCGCAATTTTTCTCTCAAGGCCGGTCTTGTCAGCCCCGACAACCTTATCAATCTCTTTGCCATTTATCACACAGGAGAATGTTGGAACACTTGAGACATTCCAGCGATGGGCAATATTGCCTTGTTGATCAATGTCCAGCTTAAGGAATACGACATTTCGGTGCTGTTCAGATAAGCTTTTGTAAACAGGGCCCATAAAACGACATGGTCCACACCATGTTGCAGTAAAATACAGAATCACAAGCTTCGACAGTTTTGACGCGGCTGTAAATATTTCTTCCAGTTGATTAGATGAGTGGATAGTGATCACATCACCTGATAGAACATCACAAAATAATATGTGCGTCAGACATATTAAATCCAGCATCAGCAACAATATATCACTTCACTTTGAAGAGGAAATGTTATCAGAACACAGAAAGCAAGCAAAAAATATTGTGTGTACTTCCTTCGAATGTTTGTATATACTCCCTCCGTTCTTAAATATAAGTCTTTTTAGAGATTTCAATAAGAACTACGTACGGATGTATATAGACATATTTTAGAGTGTAGATTCACTCATTTTGCTTCGTATGTAGTCCATATTTGAATCTATAAAAAGACTTATATTTAGGAACGGAGGGAGTATAAGTCTGTATGGAGATAATCTAACAAATTATATACGAAACTTACCAGGCTTTAGAATAGCAGAAGCAGCAGACACCTGTGTAACACAATGTATATGAAAACATTAGTATACAGAAGTTGCTTGAGGTATCAAGACAGTCACAACAATACCAAACATGGTTTGAGTATTTGTAAAGACCTTCCTACTAATTACTCCCTCCGTTTCTAAATATAAGCCTATTTAGAGATTTCAATATGGACTATATACGGATGTATATAGACATATTTTAGAGTGTAGATTCACTCATTATGCTCCGTATGTGGTCCATATTGGAATGTCTAAAAAGACTTATATTTAGGAACAGAGGGAGTAAACGAGTTTCAGTCTTAATGATAACACTCGGAAACACAAAGGATTTGTAGAGACCTTCCTACTTCTATCAACCATTCGGAAAGATGATTACCTCCTCAGCATGCCTACGCTGTCTTTCCAAGTCAGCTTTTTTCATGTCCCTCTCTTTACGCAGGCGTTCATACTTTTTCTTGTGCTCCTCAATTTTGTGTACATTGGGTTCAACCTGTACATGGGAATGCATGTCTGAGACACAGCTTTACTTCAAGCGGAAATGATCAGTGTCCTCCCTACTCTCCTTTTTTTCCATGGTAGGCTATGTTAACAGGAGTGCGGCGATTTGGAGCTCAGGGAATGCATTGAAACGTGAGGCTTTTGCGTTTTCTCGAGAGAAAAAAAAGGCTCCATGATCCCAGAAATTAAAAAAAATCAAAAATCATATCAAAAGTTTTGAAAAAATCCTAAAATAATTCCACATGTATGTATATATATATATATATAGAGAGAGAGAGAGAGAGAGAGATGTAATATGCAGTGTAAAATTCCATTAATAACTACTTTTGTGAGCTACATAAAAAAATGTGGATTTGTAAAAGAAACAGAGTATGTGATGTTTGCTATCTTCAACAAATTTTAACACCTCAATATTTATTTTCGAATTTCTCGAAAGTCCAGGATCACTAAGCCCGGGGTCCAAAGGGCATTTTGGATGTTAATGGTTAATATCTTACCTTCTTAAGCTCTGAGCTGATCTCTTCATCAAAATCCAATTTTGCTGCCAAGTGTAGGTCATGAGCAGCATCTTCCCACTTCCCAAGCATAGCTTTTGCCATCCCTCGTGATTTATATCCTTTAGCAGAATCTGGATTTATCTGAGCAAGTACACATTACACAGGAACTTGATTGTGAGCATATCTATGGACAGCAATGGGATTTATTATCCATGAGGCATCCAAACCTGTAATGCTGCCTCCGCATCAAGAATCGCTGCATTTGGTTTCTTCATCTTCACAAAAACACCAGCTGCATAAAGTGCATCAAAGATAAGAGCGCCATACAAAGTCAAGATCAAATTGAAGGATTACATATAGTAACTCTTGATACCCCTGGCTGCATAGAGGATAGCTGAAGTGGGGTTCAGCAAGATGGCCTCCGTCAGGTGCTCGACTGCTTCGTCCAGTTTACCTAATACACAAATCCACATTTATTCAAATATTCAAATAGGAGGAGAACTTTCAGTATCTAGTTTCACCAAACTACAAAAGCTCACATCCATTCTCTTATATTGCATATGCAAAGATTAATTGCCTCACATCCCTGTGACAATAATTAAACCTTACCTTCTGAAAGCGCATCAACACCCTTCTTTTTGTAGAGCTGTGCCTTGTCGCGCATTTCTTCAGAGACTTCAACCGATGGATCTCCCATCTGTAACAGATAAGGGAAAAGCACAACATCAATTTTCCACACCACCAGCACAGAACATATGGTTGATGGTTCTATCAAAAACAAACGACTTTTCACCCAAATCCTGACCTTCTGCAGAGGATCATCGTCTGGCTCAACAACTTCCCCTTCCAATTCAATGTCCGACTCCATGATTTCATCCTCGAAGCTGTTCTCTCCCACCTTCGCCATGCCTTCTGATGCCTTCTGCAAAAAACAAAATTCACTAAAGTTCAACTAATCTGTAAAGTTTTTGTTTGAATAACTTGCACAAAACCAACTACTAGGACTAACTGCATCCAACATAAAGAACCAATAAAGATAATCTTGCACATCAATGACGCCCAAATCATCAACAATATGGTGTCAGCGGTACACAATGAAGATACCAAGAAAGATTACCGGAAACCTAGCTCCAAGGCTGAGAACAGGACCAAGAAGCATGTCAAGCACAACAGAACCAATAAACTTCATCGGAAAAAAAGGGAGAGGGGGACCGGGGGTACTAAAGGCTTTGTCGAAGTCCATAACAAAATGGTTTCTTCGATACTTCCTCTCACTTTGGTGGCAACAGGATAAGCAAAGAATCCGAGCGAGCGAGATCACTTGATGAGGTTTCCACAAAGAAGAAGAGGGAGGGATGGTGGAGGAGACTAGGTTTGGAGAGGCAACGAGCGATGAGAAACTGCAGCTGGGCCACCACCGCATCGTCCAGACCATCGTCCCATGGAGATGTAGATTAGATGTATCTTTTGTGCTCATTATTTTTATCTGCCAGATCGGCCATGGGTATTTATGTAGGGATTGTCTTGTGCATAAGTCTTATTCAGAGAAACTGTATACTTCCATATACTCCCTCCGTTCCTAAATATAAGTCTGTTTAGAGATTCCACTACAAACTACATACGGATGTATATGGACATATTTTAGAGTGTAGATTCACTCATTTTGCTCCGCATGTAGTACATAGTGGAATCTCTAAAAAGACTAATATTTAGAAACGGAGGGAGTAATATTTTGTGAAATACTTCCATCATAAAACCATGTCGAAATCGATTCTCGCAATACATGTGTAGATGATGTGCAAAATTTGCATGATCACCCAAATACCATAGGCTGCGATATTTTCCACGCATAAGAGGGGTGACGTTGACAACGTGGGAGATTGTTACAATTCAATTTGAGCTGAGAGGATTTCCGCGTATAATTAGGTTTGCATATTTGTACATGATTATGCTTTTAACATCGATGACAGAATTACCAACCACGGAGTTTGTAGCTTTGGTGCAAGTGATAGTTTATAGTTGCGTTTATATGAACAGTGGTTGCTTCTCATGCAAGAGGAGCTTGGAACTGAATTGGGCAACAGAACCATGACAGAATTTCAGGAAGGGCAGCGCGCAACTCACTCAACCATGGGAGAATCAATACTCTATAAACTAAAATCGCCGCACCGAATCCACAACCAGGAGAACCTAGTACCCAGATTTTTGCAATCTACCAGATGCTACAGCCACAGGCAGAATGAACTACTTCATCGGCCCGCAATAAACGCTAGAGAATTTTACCAGCGCACGTTCGCAACGAAATTCAGATACGACGCACATGTTATGAAGCTGAATCAGCAACGGGGGTGCCCAAATCTGAGCACGGCCAAATCAAACATCACGAAGGCTCGCAACTAGGTCGGAGCACATGTATATACTGCTCAAAATTGCACACCGTGGATGGGGAAATTCTAGGGTAAGTACCAGCGCAGATCGAGGAGGAGGCAAGGCGCTGACCTTGTCTTGACGAGGAGCCGATGCCGCCGCACGGAGCAGGTCCTCGCGGTCGAGAGGGCCGGTGTTCCTCGTTGGAGCCCTGACGGCCGCCGTGTCCTAGCTTGGACTTGGTAGAACGACCGAGGTAGACTCGCCCTAGCCGCCGGCCGTTCTTAGTCGGAGCTGTCGGGTCTGTCTCGCGGTCACGGCCGTTCGGTGCAACAACCGTGCAAGTTCTTTACTCGCCAACACTAGTTGTGGGCCTTTCCTTTTTTTTAGGTTAATTTGTGGGCCCTTTAGTAGCAAGTGCTAGTTGTGGCCCGTTTAGACAGAACCCATGCATCCACGGTTGGCCCGAAGCCCGTGCCTGAAAAGTTAAATAAGAAGGGTGAGTTTTTCTCAAAAAAGAAGGGTGAGTTTTTCTCAAAAGAAAAAATAAGGGTGAGTAAAAATTGTACGCCCTCCGTTCCTAAATATTTGTCTTTCTAAAAATTTCAACAAGTGACTACATATGAAGAAAAATGAGTGAATCTACACTCTAAAATAAGTCTATATACATCCGTATGTGGTAGTCCAACTATCTAGGAACAAAGGGAGTATTTATCTTTTTAGAGATTTCAACAAATGAATACATACAGAGCAAAATGAGTAAATCTAAACTCTAAAATATGTTTATATACATCCATATGTATTAGTCCATTTGAAATCTCTAAAAAGACAAATATTTAGGAACGGAGAGAGTACATTGCAACATGAAAACATTGACAATGTGCAGAGGAATTTGCCGAGATTTGTCTAAAAAGGCTCCAAACATGAAATTCAACATATACAATCAACGAAACTACAAACTAATCACTCGAATGAAATCAAATTGTCGACCTGCATCTTTTTCGTGTACAGCTTATCTCGAATCGAAGCACCGCTGTGTAGATTAAAAGGGACTAAGCGAAGAAGTAAGAGGTTGATGAGAACATAACCAAGTACAACCAGCTACACCCATGGACCATGTGTCATCTAGTTTGCATGGCAAGAGCCATCCACGTGCGCTTCATTGCATCGCTCGGGCCTGACTCGTTGAAAATGCTCGATTCGAGCATTTCTCCTCAATTAGGCCCGGAGATGCTTTAAACATCGCAGGAGGCGAGATTTTGATGCAAAGCACACAAGCAAATAAACTAAAACTACATTCCATGGGTCTAATTGAACCTCATGCGGGCTACCAAATGCGTCAATGGCGTTCAGAAAAGACTGAAGTCATGGAGCGCTGAGATTCATAAAATCATAACCGATGCCTAACTACCAAGGATATGTCATCTACTCTAGAAAGGATACTCTTTTCTTGCGAGGACACTAAAAGGATAAACTTTTTTTGTGTGAGAGGCTAAAAGGATAATCTATCTTAGTAAGATACATTGAATATCAAAAAATGAGATCTAATCCTCGCTGGACTAGAGGTATGATCACTCCAATCATCATCTAAGGCATGCCTTATTCTTAGGTATCTTAATATTTTGTCACCTAAACTCACCTAAACCCAATTTCTTTTGACGTTGCACTCTGTCCTTAGATGGGAGTATAGTTTTAAAAATGGTGCAAGCGCAGTAAGTACCACACTAAAAGCAGCGCAATACACATGTCTATAATAGAAATAATAGAATCTTTAAGACACATCCAAATTAACAGTCTATGAGAAGATGGACGGTAGATAACCAATTGCCCGGGTCCATTTAACTCATTTCCTTTCTGTACTCGACACATGGGGGCATGGATTTTTGTCTCCTGATGGACAGTAAAATCTGGGGGGGGGAAATAAGAGACAAGAATGAATTTTTTTAGCAACAAACATGTTTGGACGTTCCACTACGTGAATTTTCATGAAGAGAACACATTGACAACACTATGATAGAAAAAAAAAACTGTACTCCAAAAGGCTATCATTAAAAGCAATTTTTACCCAGCTCACCGGCCTGAATTCCATTGTTTCACAAAAATTTACACGTAGATAGAACACCAAGCAATCTTTATTGCCAAAATAGTTTATTGCTTTTTTAACCTTTCTACTTTTTTTACTGTTTATGGCGGGTGCATCTGAGCTGGGGAGTAAATTAGCACCGAGACTGAGAGTACCTATATTCTCACACTTACCCGCGACGAGTGAGAATCTTTAAAAGTGCTCGACCAAAAAAGGAACTGCACGTTAAAAGGGCCATTTTCTCAACCTGTGAGCTCAGCTGGGAAAATATCAAGAAACCCAAAGCAATAACCACTAGTACAAGCAATTTGGGGGCATCTTTCTTGGAATTCCCAACAAAATGTAGTACGTACTGTACGGCCAAAGTAAGCCCATGAAGCTTTCAGTGTTCATCTGGAGAGGTTGAAGAAATAAAACAACCAACGGAGAATAAAATAAAAGGAAAGGAAAGGAAAAGAAAGAACATACGTACAGTACATCCATTCATTGCGTTGCGGGGTACCATCTGGCATCCACAGTTTCAAGCAAAACCGCCTAAATTAAAGTATCCCCGTAGTGGCTGGCCCAGGGTGGTTATCTGAAGCCAGATCTGAACTAGACAGCTCTACAATTAGATACAGATATTCACACAGCGCTGTAGTGCACAAATGTTTCAATGGCTCTTGTATTGTATCCCGCGGCCTGTAGAAGTTGGTAAAAACAGAAGAAGAACAAGAACAGCACACAGCTCTGCGACCCATGGTGGAAATTTGTAAGCCTATAATTTTCATACTGCTAAATCAACATGTTTCTTTCTTCTGCAATACAATGGGCGCGGGGGCAAAGCAAAAAAATAACAATCAAGAGTCTGCAAGCGACAGCTCCCTTGTTAGTTAGGTGGGGTGTTGCACCAGCTAGGCCAGCATTACAGGTTGCGAGCTAACCAAAACAAAACACATCATAAACAAGAATAACAACATCATCAATAACATATATCATGCTGCCTGCCTTTTCCCAATATCCCTTCCCTCCTCCTGCCTGCCTGCCTGCCTGCCTGGCTGGATGCAAAATCTTCTTATTGCGGTTTTGCATCAGCCATCGTGGTTGAATCTATGGACAACCGGAAGATCATATCGGATCAGATGTGTAATTTTGTACTCGGGGACTCCCCGCTAAAGCTGATGTTCCTGGGCCGGCCTAGGCGCAGCGACTCTTCATGGTTGCTTGAGAAGGCGATCTCTGTGCACGATGAGGACTTGCTGTTGTTGTCGTTGGCGCTTCCGACCGTGTCGCTGCTCTCCATCGGGCTCTTGGCTGATGGATATGGCGCCGTAGTCGTCACCCTGCAAAACAAGCACGAAGACATGATGAATATCAGCCTATGATCACAAATACAGGCTATGGTATGTAGCTTAGTTCACTGGTAAATGTTCTGCAACACTCGGATAGTGAAGACTGAATTCTAAGGTTGTAGTACCTTTCTTTCCTTTTCTCCAAGAATCGGGCAAGGGATGCCTTCCGAGCTTGAGGAACAGCTGAAACAAAAAATAGCAACGTCAATACAGCATCCAGCGTATCAATTCAACAGACATACTAAACATCATCAAACAGCACAAGATGCACGCGTAAGCATCCATACCTCTTGGCATAATACTTGCTGCAGTGGTGGACGCTAGTGTCGACGACGAGGGCTGACTTGTGGGAGGCACAACCAACTGGCCTGAAGATTTTGGCACTGCGGAATCGGTGTTGGAGCTAGATGTGCTCTTGGGGAGACATGCAGCTTGAGACATGATGGACATCGGTTTGGAAATGGCTGGCAAAGGAGGTGAAACACGCTGTGGTATCTGAGCTAGCATCTGCTTTGCAGGTGAAGCCTCAGGGGCGGCGAGTTTAGCCGGAGTGAAAAAGGTTGCATCTGGGCTGCGAGTAACAGTAGTGGGTGCAGTTGGAAGAGATCCTCTGCTAGCCAAGAACATAAGCTCCTGAGCCTGTAATGAACGGGAACAATTATTCAGCTTAGCCAACAAACCTAAACGACATGAAAATGCATTACCAATAAGAAGAAATTGTGCTGTACCTTTTCTGCTGAGACGTTGTTGAATACATTGACAGAACCAGCATAGAAGATGGTTAATTGCGCTGTCTTTGGCTTCGGCGTGTCCCTTTATTACAAATAAGTTAAGTTATATTTCAGTCTAAAGTTGGGATTTACAGAGAATCAAACAGGGCAAATTATCTACCTTGATTTATAGACACCAACAGTCGAAGCAGCCACCGCATTGTTCATCACGAAAGGCGGTTGTTTGAATGGGCTACCAGCAGCAACACCGTTCGGGAGGTTAGGCGAACTCTGAACCCTGAACATGGGATTGTTGGGATTGAACGGCGACGACATTGGAATCACTCTAGCACCATTAGGAGCATGCTGGTGCTGCTGCGGAGGCTGCCCGCCGTAAGCCGCACGCGCGGCGGCGGCGTACTGCACGCTGCCGTGGCTCTCAGCACCAAACGATCTCTGCACAACCATAACGAGCACACAACAATTAGCAAAACTGGCAGGCAGACATGAACCGTGCGTGCATAAATCGAGAGCAGCAGCAGCTCCAGCTACCTGTGGCGTCAGGACGCGGGAGGCCTGCTGCTTGGGGTAGGCGAGCTCGCCCTGCTGCTCCTCCCTCGGCGCCGACCTGAAGGACATGACCGCCGGCGCGGCCCCGGCCCTGCCAGCGAAGGACCAATCCATGGGCGGCACTCCTCCTCCCCCAAAGTAAGCTGCGGATTGCACACACAGACAGAGAGACAATTCTGAGTTAGGCTCGGACGACGGCGTACATATAGGAGGGCGGACGCGCACGGATCCGTTAAACATCCCCATCCCAGCAGCGAGGCGGAGGCTAATCGGAATCAGCAAAGCCACATGCGCGGCCACCGGAAAGATTTGGCGTGTCCCTCCATCCCTGGAACCAGAACCGTCGCTTCCCCGAGGCGCCATCCGCGGCGAGGGAGCCGCCGAAAGGAATTCGGCAGCCCATACCTAACGCGCTCGCCTTTCCCGAAAACAAGAGAAGAAGATGGGGAGCGGAGGGAACTGACAGAAAGGCGAGAACGAATTGAGCCCGCCCGGCACCGCCAGCAGGTGAATCAGGCGGCCAGACACGGCGCCGTGGCGGTGGCGCGACGGTGAGAGGAGAAAACAAAATAGAAGAGAGAGAGAGAGAGAGAGAGAGAGAGAGAGAGAGAGAGAGACTACCGGCGGGCGAGGGGCACGGGCATGGCGGCCTACGCTGTCAATCCCGAGATTCGTTACGCCGAACTGGCCGAACACGCCCAAATCGAGAAAGGGGGAGGGCAGTAGCATCATACCTGACTCCTTTCTGGCGGCGTCGTCCTCGGCGGCGGCGCGCTGGCGCTGCTGCTGCTGCTGCTGCTGCTGCAGCTGCTCGTGGCCTATGGCGCCCAGGAAGTCCCTCTCCATCCAGCCGGCTAGGGAAAGGAGGCCGCGGGTTTGCCTCCGATAGACGGGGGAATAAATGGATTTCGTCTCTCACTCCCCTCCCCTGAACCTTCCTTCCTCCCTCCTCTCACCCTCTCTCACTGCCAACACCGCCACTCCTCTGTGAACGAACGAACGAACGAACGAACGATGACGGCGACGACGACGGTGCTCTCCACCTCTCTCCCAGCCTTGACCGCGCTATCTTTCCCCCCCCTGCCTCTCGTATGTATACTGCTCCAGTACCTCTAGCCAAGCCTAGCCTCTAGGCAGTGTGCGTGCGTGCGCGCGCTTGTGGTGCCGCTAATCGCTTATTTATTTTCGGCCCAGGAGGTTAGATCGGGTGCGAGATGATTGATTATTATTAAATAAATAAATAAACAAAAGTGATTAATCAAGCGAGAGGAAAGGTGTGGCGAGCACGGCGGTGGGCCACCGCGGTGAGCGGACCGGGGACGCCCTCCCATCTCGCGCGGGTCCCGCGGCCGCCTGCCCCGGCCCGGTCGCCCCCACGTGGTCGGGCACGAGCGCGTCCCGCACTGCCACTGACAGCCCGGTCAAACCCCCGCCCCCTGCCCCTGCCCCGCGCGTCGGTGAGAGCCGCCCGGCGCGGGTGGCCGCGCACAGGGCCCGTGGCGGCGGCTGCAGTGGCGACACGTGCATCCCCCGGCTGGGTCACACGAGCCGAATTACCAGGCCGTCGCTGACGCGGTGGGCCCGCGGGATTCGCTGCGCGTGGGTCGCGGGGGAAGACCACGTGCTGCGCGTCGCGGGGGGCCCGGCGCCCGAGCTCGCGGTAGACTTTTGGGTTTATGGCTGGAATAATAATAATAATAATATAATAATAATCCCGTGATGTTCCTTCTTTTGCGTGTCTGATGATTAAAAAAACTGCGTCACGGGGGGTGGAGTGGGGTGGGGCTGGCGTGCTGCGCCGGTTTTGTTTATGTCTTGTGGCCATGGCCATGTGCCATGTGCGCGCCATGTTTTTTTTTCTTCTCTATGTGGTCATCTGCTTTTTCTTTTGAGCTAATGTGGTCGTCTGCTGGACTTGTACGTACTACTCCTTGCTTAGGCTGCGGGATTTGTTTAGCGAAGTTTTATAGGTTCGGTGAGTAGATTAGAGAGATGGTGACGTTGCCTTTTCGGAAAGGAGACGGCCGTGCGTGGCCTTTCGAGGCGAGTTCGAGGGCCTTTCGTGGATTTTCAAATGAATTTGTTCTTCGTGGAGTAGCATTTTTTAGGAATCTATCGACGCAACATTCAGGTGATCTTTTTGATCAAATTTACAGCTTTTGTATGTCGGCTTAAAATGAGAGTTTTTTTGGAGTAAATATCAAATCAACATGAACCACGGACCGTGACCTATTGGATAGGAGTACTACTGGTAGTAGTACCAAATCATGGTGTGTTAACTCTTCTTGCCCCGAAATTATGGTTTCCTATTCAAACACGTCTTCTTGTCAATTCCTATGGTACCCGTAGCATCACTTGGTACACTGAGATAACTTTGTTTATCTCCCAAGTTTTTATGTGATGGACTATACTCTACTGTACTGGCACCCATGAAAAGTAAAACGATGACTAGATGGAGTACTTTCCTTAACATCATTTAGTGATACAAGCAGAGTCTTGTCAAACTTGTCCGAGACACTGTGCAAGATTCCCGTCTGCATCCCACGATTAAGTAGTAGTAGTAGTAGTACTTCGTTAAATGTTAATCTAGGGAGATAAGGTACAGGCCATGTGGAGCTACCGGCTAGCAGTATTAGCAATAGTATACTCCACGCCACTCTACTAGGAGGAGGAGCAGTTAGCATGCTGATCGACCCTGTTGATTACTTTAACAAGGTGCTCATCGGTTGCGTAGTGGAGCAGTACTTAATTACTGTACATGATGCAGGTTTGTCTCCCTACGTGGCGACGCCCGGTTGCATTAGGGCGTGATGATAGCGGCTTAGCATTTAGCGTAAGCTTTGTTAAAGAGGCTTGTCCATCCTCCCATGCAGGATGCATGTGCTTTCTTCTCTGTGCGCGCCTTTGTAGCCGCCTCCCAAGCAACATTTTAAGCCGGTCTTCTTCTTCGATCTTGACTGCCACTCTAGTTCCCAACTGTCAAGTATATGTAGCACTAATTAAACATGGAGTGATGAATCTGGTTGTTTTTGTACTGTCCTGTTTTAGGAAAAAGTGGTGCCAAAAGTAAGTTTCTTTCACAACATATGTGGCCCACGATATTATACTATTTTAAAGATATGAAATATGAATCAAGTTTTCAAAGTATTCACTTTGTTGTGAACTGGAGGGAGCGGGAGGGAGTAGTAACAATTAACCTATGGCTCACACTTTTTTGTTGTTGCGAGGAACGCGCACGGAATTTCACCGGTGTTGTTCCATCAAAACAAAGTACTAGAGTTAAATCTGGTAAACAAATTACAAAGATCTTCACCAATTTCTGTTTGGCCGCCAAATCAGCATGAGAGATGCTGCTTCTACGCTGTTTTGGAAAAAAGGTCGAACTCGTTTTGTAGGATCTCCATGGATCTCACAATTGAGGAAATTAGGCGTGGGGCTAGCTCATACTCGAGTGCATGCCATGTATTGGCTACAATTCGTCGAGCTTCTCAATAAATATAAACATGGCCACGAGCAGATAACCGAACCGAAATGAGGGCATCAAATCCGATTAGCTGGACGGAACATATATTCTATGCAAAACGCTGGGCCTAAGCTCCCATGCACACACACGCATCATGCGCCCCATGATTAAAAAGGAGGCATGCCATCCATGCACCGCCTCATCATTTGAATTTCAGCAACGATGCCATTGCCATGCGCCACATGCCACGAACCGGATTTGCGCCCACAGGTTTTGCTCCCACGGGTTCGCGATTAAACAAATTGTGCGACTTGTGGAAAGAGATGTGGCCGCCAAATTAAAATTAAATGCGGTGCAGGGGCCAGTGGGTGCAATTGACCCCGCTTAAACAACGTGCCTAGAGATCCCAAATTGCTTAGCGTGATCCAGTATTAAACTCCCACTGTGGACTTCATATAATCAACCAGTAGTTGATTTAAATCAATATGTGTGTGTGTGTTTGGTTAACCAATTAGCAAGTCCACAGTCTGTGCAATACTTTTGAGTTGTTTTTGGCTATGTGGATGCTGGAAATATCAAGGACGTGCACTTGCGAATTAGTATATCGTTGAAGATAATGCTATTGAAACTTCTGAAACGCCCCGTATTAATTTGGTTTCCAGCTGATGCGCTGTGAGATTCTTGTAGGAAATTAATCGGCTTGGAGATTGTTTTGTTTGTCTATTCGCAGGTGGGCCGTGGGCGCTGGGTACAGTGCACAAACTAGATCGGGTGGCGCATGGGTGGCCAAAACGTTGTGAACAACTCCTGGGCACACACACAAGAGTATTATACGTAGCCTCATCTGATCTTCTATAGTCCTCACATGCTCGTACTCCTGCTCCATGAGCCCAATAAGAAACTACAAATGATGGATACTTCTTGATATGTATAAAGCATATGTGTGGAACGGTCTAGCACGAACCGCCAAATTATTCCAGAAAATGACAATAACCGATTTCTATACGGAAAGGTATACAATGTACATGTCCACATCGTTTTCTTCTGGAATCAATAATGAGATCTTGAAAATTTCGAGGGGTCACACCCACATGTATGCGTGTGGGGTGCTCCACAGATGCCATGTTTATTCATGCCTCCTAGCATACGGTGTCGTTTTTTTAATGCTGGTTTTTTGGCCACATATGATGACACTTGTCGAGCTAGAGGGAGCCCATTTGAGGTCGCACACAATTCATATGTACTAGTATACCAGTTGCAGGGCAACCTAGTTGATTTCGAGCAAGCTGGCCTAGGCTCAACTCAGCTTATAATAACATTCGAGCGGGTTCAAATCGATTTTTGTGGATCTTGAATTAATTTCAAGGTAAATAAGACGATAAAAATTCTATAGCGTAAGACCATTTTACAAGCTAGATACGCCGCTACAACAACATAGGAAAACATAACATGTTGAACAAGATATTTAGCACACGACCACCTACCATACTAAGGCATAAATTTACTTCACATTTAATTAACTTTTCATGCTTGCTTGTAGATAAAATGGAAAAAAAATCATGTACTCTTAGATGATAACATAGATTATCGATTTTCATTTAATATTTAACCGAATCATGTAAAAAAATTCTGGTGCATCGAGCTATCGAGTTGAAATCGAGCGAGCTACTCTACTCTCATCTCAAGATCAACTCGTTTCCGATCAAACCATACAAACTGTTTATACTTCACTTAGTTTTTTCGAGTGAATATCAAGTCCGGCCAAAAAATGAGTTGATCTTGAACAACTCACAAGCCCCGAGCTTTACTTGCATCCCTATATATCATATCATTCCGAGAACATATCTACATTGAATGTGACTTCAGGAGATAGGCATTTGACCCTCGACTCTGCTCATGAACCCCACGATTCCATCCCTCCCACCGTCCCCGGTAGATGCCGTTGGGCGGCCCTAGTGAGTGATTGCAACGACGGGGCGCGGGGTGGGAGGTAGTCATTCTGTTTCTTGTTTCCTCTTCCCATCATGTTTTATCCCTCCCCCACATTGCTCACAATTTTTCTTAGTCGACATCCTCCCCCATCGACGCCATCGCTCGTTGGTTTCCTAGTCATCTGTGGCGGTTGGTGTTGGGGAACGTAGTAATTTCAAAAAAAATCCTACGTACACGCAAGATCATGATGATGCATAGCAACGAGAGGGGAGAGTGTTGTCTACGTACCCTCGTAGACCGGAAGCGGAAGCGTTAGCACAACGCGGTTGATGTAGTCGTATGTCTTCACGGCCCGACCGATCAAGCACCGAAACTACGACACCTCCGAGTTCTAGCACACGTTCAGCTCGATGACGATCCCCGGACTTCGATCCAGCAAAGTGTCGGGGAAGAGTTCCGTCAGCACGACGGCGTGGTGACGATCTTGATGTTCTACCGTCGCAGGGCTTCGCCTAAGCACCGCTACAATATTATCGAGGATTATGGTGGAGGGGGGCACCGCACACAGCTAAGAGAATGATCACGAAGATCAACTTGTGTGTCTAGAGGTGCCCCCCTGCCCCTGTATATAAAGGAGCAAGGGGGAAGGCCGGCCGGCCCTTGAGGCGCGCCAAGGAGGGGGGAGTCCTCATCCTAGTAGGAGTAGGACTCCCCTTTTCTAGTCCAACTAGGAAGAGGGAAGGGGGAAGGAAAGAGAGGGAGAGGGAGAGGGAAAGAGGGGCCGGCGCGCCGCCCCCTCCCCCTAAGTCAGTTCGGACTCCCCCATGGGAGGGGGCGCGCCACCTCCTGGGCTGCTCCGCCCTCTCTCTCCCCTCAGGCCCACTAGGCTAATACTTTCCCCGGGGGGTTCCGGTAACCCTTTCCGGCACACTCCCGGTTTTCTCCGAAATCACCCGAAACACTTCCGGTGTCCGAATATAGCCGTCCAATATATCGATATTTATGTCTCGACCATTTCGAGACTCCTTGTCATGTCCGTGATCATATCCGGAACTCCGAACAACCTTCGGTACATCAAAATATATAAACTCATAATGAAACTGTCATCGTGACTTTAAGCGTGCGGACCCTACGGGTTCGAGAACAATGTAGACATGACGGAGACACGTCTCCGGTCAATAACCAATAGCGGAACCTGGATGCTCGTATTGGCTCCCACATATTCTACGAAGATCTTTTATCGGTCAGACCGCATAACAACATACGTTGTTCCCTTTGTCATCGGTATGTTACTTGCCCGAGATTTGATCGTCCGTATCTCAATACCTAGTTCAATCTTGTTACCGGCAAGTCTCTTTACTCGTTCCGTAATACATCATCCCGCAACTAACTTATTAGTTGCAATGCTTGCAAGGCTTATGTGATGTGCATTACCGAGAGGGCCCAGAGATACCTCTCTGACAATCGGAGTGAAAAATCCTAATCTTGAAATACGCCAACCCAACAAGTACCTTTGGAGACACCTGTAGAGCACATTTATAATCACCCAGTTACGTTGTGACGTTTGGTAGCACACAAAGTGTTCCTCCGGTAAATGGGAGTTGCATAGTCTCATAGTCATAGGAACATGTATAAGTCATGAAGAAAGCAATAGCAACAAACTAAACGATCAAGTGCTAAGCTAACGAAATGGGTCAAGTCAATCACATCATTCTCCTAATGATGTGATCCCGTTAATCAAATGACAACTCATGTCTATGGTTAGGAGACATAACCATCTTTGATCAACGAGCTAGTCAAGTAGAGGCATACTAGTGACACTCTGTTTGTCTATGTATTCACACATGTATTATGTTTCCGGTTAATACAATTCTAGCATGAATAATAAACATTTACCATGATATAAATAAATAAATAATAACTTTATTATTGCCTCTTGGGCACATTTCCTTCAGTCTCCCACTTGCACTAAAGTCAATAATCTAGATTACACAGTAATGATTCTAACACCCATGGAGCCTTGGTGCTGATCATGTTTTGCTCGTGGAAGAGGCTTAGTCAGCGGGTCTGCAACATTCAGATCCATATGTATCTTGCAAATTTCTATGTCTCCCAGTTGGACTAAATCTCGAATGGAATTGAAGCGTCTCTTGATGTGCTTGGTTCTCTTGTGAAATCTGAATTCCTTTGCCAAGGCAATTGCACCAGTATTGTCATAAAAGATTTTCATTGGACCCGATGCACTAGGTATGACACCTAAATCGGATATGAACTCCTTCATCCAGACTCCTTCATTTGCTGCTTCCAAAGCAGCTATGTACTCTGCTTCACATGTAGATCCCGCCACGACGCTTTGTTTAGAACTGCACCAACCGACAGCTCCACTGTTCAGTAAAAACACGTATCCGGTTTGCGATTTAGAATCGTCCGGATCAGTTTCAAAGCTTGCATCAACGTAACCATTTACTATGAGCTCTTTGTCACCTCCATATATGAGAAACATATCCTTAGTCCTTTTCAGGTATTTCAGGATGTTCTTGACCGCTGTCCAGTGATCCACTCCTGGTTTACTTTGGTACCTCCCTGCTAGACTTATAGCAAGGCACACATCAGGTCTGGTACACAGCATTGCATACATGATAGAGCCTATGGCTGAAGCACAGGGAACATCTTTCATTTTCTCTCTATCTTCTGCGGTGGTCGGACATTGAGTCTTACTCAATTTCACACCTTGTAACACAGGCAAGAACCCTTTCTTTGCTTGATCCATTTTGAACTTCTTCAAAACCTTGTCAAGGTATGTGCTTTGTGAAAGTTCAATTAAGCGTCTTGATCTATCTCTATAGATCTTAATGCGCAATATGTAAGCAGCTTCACCGAGGTCTTTCATTGAAAAACTCTTATTCAAGTATCCCTTTATGCTATTCAGAAATTCTATATCATTTCCAATCAATAATATGTCATCCACATATAATATCAGAAATGCTACAGAGCTCCCACTCACTTTCTTGTAAATACAGGCTTCTCCAAAAGTCTGTACAAAACCAAATGCTTTGATCACACTATCAAAGCGTTTATTCCAACTCCAAGAGGTTTGCACCAGTCCATAAATGGATCGCTGGAGCTTGCACACTTTGTTAGCTCCCTTTGGATCGACAAAACCTTCTGGTTTGCATCATATACAACTCTTCTTCCAGAAATCTATTCAGGAATGCAGTTTTGACATCCATTTGCCAAATTTCATAATCATAAAATGCGGCAATTGCTAACATGATTCGGACAGACTTAAGCATCGCTACGGGTGAGAAGGTCTCATCGTAGTCAATCCCTTGAACTTGTCGAAAACCTTTTGCAACAAGTCGAGCTTTATAGACAGTAACATTACCGTCAGCGTCAGTCTTCTTCTTGAAGATCCATTTATTCTCAATTGCTTGCCGATCAACGGGCAACTCAACCAAAGTCCACACTTTGTTCTCATACATGGATCCCATCTCAGATTTCATGGCTTATAGCCATTTTGCGGAATCTGGGCTCACCATCGCTTCTTCATAGTTCGTAGGTTCATCATGATCTAGTAGCATGATTTCCAGAACAGGATTACCGTACCACTCTGGTGCGGATCTCACTCTGGTTGATCTACGAGGTTCGGTAGTAACTTGCTCTGAAGTTTCATGATCATTATCATTAGCTTCCTCACTAATTGGTGTAGGTGTCATAGAAACCGGTTTCTATGATGAACTACTTTCCAATAAGGGAGTAGATACAGTTACCTCATCAAGTTCTACTTTTCTCCCACTCACTTCTTTCGAGAGAAACTCCTTCTGTAGAAAAACTCCGAATTTAGCAACAAAAGTGAGTTGCGAAACTATTCCGCATTGTTTCAAATGTAGACCAAACTCGTAACTCAAATATTCTCCTCCACGATCAGATCGTAGAAACTTTATTTTCTTGTTACGATGATTTTCAGCTTCACTCTGAAATTCTTTGAACTTTTCAAATGTTTCAGACTTATGTTTCATTAAGTAGATATACCCATATCTGCTTAAATCATCTGTGAAGGTGAGAAAATAACGATATCCGCCACGAGCCTCAACATTCATTGGACCACATACATCTGTATGTATGATTTCCAACAAATCAGTTGCTCTCTCCATAGTACCGGAGAACGGTGTTTTAGTCATCTTACCCATGAGGCACGGTTCGCAAGCACCAAGTGATTCGTAATCAAGTGGTTTCAAAAGTCCATCAGTATGGAGTTTCTTCATGCGCTTTATACCGATATGACCTAAACGGCAGTGCCACAAATAAGTTGCACTATCATTATCAACTCTGCATCTTTTGATTTTAACATTATGAATATGTGTATCACTACTATTGAGATTCATCAAAAATAGACCACTCTTCAAGGGTGCATGACCATAAAAGATATTACTCATATAAATAGAACAACCATTATTCTCTGATTTAAATGAATAACCGTCTCGCATCAAACAAGATCCAGATATAATGTTCATGCTCAATGCTGGCACCAAATAACAATTATTTAGGTCTAATACTAATCCCGAAGGTAGATGTAGAGGTAGCGTGCCGACCGCGATCACATCGACTTTGGAACCATTTCCCACGCGCATCGTCACCTCGTCCTTAGCCAATCTTCGCTTGATCTGTAGCCCGTGTTTCGAGTTGCAAATGTTAGCAACAGAACCAGTATCAAATACCCAGATGCTACTGCGAGCATTAGTAAGGTACACATCAATAACATGTATATCACATATACCTTTGTTCACTTTGCCATCCTTCTTATCCGCCAAATGCTTGGGGCAGTTCCGCTTCCAGTGACCAGTCTGCTTGCAGTAGAAGCACTCAGTTTCAGGCTTAGATCCAGACTTGGGTTTCTTCTCCTGAGCAGCAACTTGTTTGCTGTTCTTTTTGAAGTTCCCTTTCTTCTTCCCTTTGCCATTTTTCTTGAAACTGGTAGTCTTATTGACCATCAACACTTGATGCTCCTTCTTGATTTCTACCTCCGCGGCTTTTAGCATTGCGAAGAGCTCAGGAATAGTCTTATTCATCCCTTGCATATTATAGTTCATCACGAAGCTTTTGTAGCTTGGTGGCAGTGATTGAAGAACTCTGTCAATGACACTATCAACAGGAAGATTAACCCCCAGTTGAGTCAAGTGATTATGATACCCAGACATTTTGAGTATATGTTCACTGACAGGACTATTCTCCTCCATCTTGCAGCTATAGAACTTATTGGAGACTTCATATCTCTCAATCCGGACATTTGCTTGAAATATTAACTTCAACTCCTGGAACATCTCATATGCTCCATGACGTTCAAAACGTCGTTGAAGACCCGGTTCTAAGACATAAAGCATGGCACACTGAACTATCGAGTAGTCATCAGCTTTGCTCTGCCAGACGTTCATAACATCTGGTGTTGCTCCTGCAGCAGGCTTGGCACTTAGCGGTGCTTCCAGGACGTAATTCTTCTGTGCAGCAATGAGGATAATCTTCAAGTTACGGACCCAGTCTGTGTAATTGCTACCATCATCTTTCAACTTTGCTTTCTCAAGGAACGCATTAAAATTCAACGGAACAACAGCACGAGCCATCTATCTACAATCAAACATAGACAAGCAAGATACTATCAGGTACTAAGTTCATGATAAATTTAAGTTCAATTAATTATATTACTTAAGAACTCCCACTTAGAAAGATATCCCTCTAATCCTCTAAGTGATCATGTGATCCAAATCAACTAAACCATGTCCGATCATCACGTGAGATGGAGTAGTATCAATGGTGAACATCAATATGTTGATCATATCTACTATATGATTCACGCTCGACCTTTCGGTCTCCGTGTTCCGAGGCCATATCTGTTATATGCTAGGCTCGTCAAGTTAAACCTGAGTATTCCGCATGTGCAACTGTTTTGCACCCATTGTATTTAAACGTAGAGCCTATCACACCCGATCATCACGTGGTGTCTCAGCACGAAGAACTTTCGCAACGGTGCATACTCAGGAAGAACACTTATACTTTGATAATTTAGTGAGGGATCATCTTATAATGCTACCATCAATCAAAGCAAGATAAGATGCATAAAAGATAAACATCACATGCAATCAATATAAGTGATGCGATATGGCCATCATCATCTTGTACTTGTGATCTCCATCTCCGAAGTACCGTCATGATCACCATCGTCACCGGCGTGACACCTTGATCTCCATCGTAGCATCGTTGTCGTCTCGCCAATCTTATGCTTCCACGACTATCGCTACCGCTTAGTGATAAAGTAAAGCATTACAGCGTGATTGCATTGCATACAATAAAGCGACAACCATATGGCTCCTGCCAGTTGCCGATAACTCGGTTACAAAACATGATCATCTCATACAATAAAATTTAGCATCATGTCTTGACCATATCACATCACAACATGCCCTGCAAAAACAAGTTAGACGTCCTCTACTTTGTTGTTGCAAGTTTTACGTGGCTGCTACGGGCTTAGCAAGAACCGTTCTTACCTACGCATCAAAACCACAACGAGAGTTTGTCAAGTTGGTGCTGTTTTAACCTTCGCAAGGACCGGGCGTAGCCACACTCGATTCAACTAAAGTTGGAGAAACTGACACCCTCCAGCCACCTGTGTGCAAAGCACGTAGGTAGAACCAGTCTCGCATAAGCGTACGCGTAATGTCGGTCCGGGCCGCTTCATCCAACAATACCGCCAAACCAAAGCATGACATGCTGGTAAGCAATATGACTTATATCGCCCACAACTCACTTGTGTTCTACTCGTGCACAACATCAACGCATAAAACCTAGGCTCGGATGCCACTGTTGGGGAACGTAGTAATTTCAAAAAAATTCCTACGTACACGCAAGATCATGGTGATGCATAGCAACGAGAGGGGAGAGTGTTGTCTACGTACCCTCGTAGACCGGAAGCGGAAGCGTTAGCACAACGCGGTTGATGTAGTCATACGTCTTCACGGCCCGACCGATCAAGCACTGAAACTACGACACCTCCGAGTTCTAGCACACGTTCAGCTCGATGACGATCCCCGGACTCCGATCCAGCAAAGTGTCGGGGAAGAGTTCCGTCAGCACGACGGCGTGGTGACGATCTTGATGTTCTACCATCGCAGGGCTTCGCCTAAGCACCGCTACAATATTATCGAGGATTATGGTGGAGGGGGGCACCGCACACGGCTAAGAGAATGATCACGAAGATCAACTTGTGTGTCTAGAGGTGCCCCCCTGCCCCTGTATATAAAGGATCAAGGGGGAAGGCCGGCCGGCCCTTGAGGCACGCCAAGGAGGGGGGAGTCCTCCTCCTAGTAGGAGTAGGACTCCCCTTTTCTAGTCCAACTAGGAAGAGGGAAGGGGGAAGGAAAGAGAGGGAGAGGGAGAGGGAAAGAGGGGCCGCGCCCCCTCCCGGACTCCCCATGGGAGGGGGCGCGCCACCTCCTGGGCTGCTGCCCTCTCTCTCCCCTCAGGCCCACTAAGGCCTAATACTTCCCCGGGGGGTTCCGGTAACCCTTCCGGCACTCCGGTTTTCTCCGAAATCAAAATCACCCAACACTTCCGGTGTTCCGAATATAGCCTCCAATATATCGATCTTTATGTCTCGACCATTTCGAGACTCCTTGTCATGTCCGTGATCATATCGGAACTCCGAACACCTTCGGTACATCAAAATATATAAACTCATAATGAAACTGTCATCGTGACATTAAGCGTGCGGACCCTACGGGTTCGAGAAATGTAGACATGACGAGACACGTCTCGCGTCAATAACCAATAGCGGAACCTGGATGCTCATATTGGCTCCCACATATTCTACGAAGATCTTTTATCGGTCAGAACCGCATAACAACATACGTTGTTCCCTTTGTCATCGGTATGTTACTTGCCCGAGATTCGATCGTCGGTATCTCAATACCTAGTTCAATCTCGTTACCGGCAAGTCTCTTTACTCGTTACAAGTCTCTTTACTCGTTCTGTAATACATCATCCCACAACTAAATTATTAGTTGCAATGCTTGCAAGGCTTATGTGATGTGCATTACCGAGAGGGCCCAGAGATACCTCTCCGACAATCGGAGTGACAAATCCTAATCTCGAAATACGCCAACCCAACAAGTACCTTTGGAGACACCTGTAGAGCACATTTATAATCACCCAGTTACGTTGTGAAGTTTGGTAGCACACAAAGTGTTCCTCCGGTAAACGGGAGTTGCATAATCTCATAGTCATAGGAACATGTATAAGTCATGAAGAAAGCAATAGCAACAAACTAAACGATCAAGTGCTAAGCTAACGAAATGGGTCAAGTCAATCACATCATTCTCCTAATGATGTGATCCCGTTAATCAAATGACAACTCATGTCTATGGTTAGGAAACATAACCATCTTTGATCAACGAGCTAGTTAAGTAGAGGCATACTAGTGACACTCTGTTTGTCTATGTATTCACACATGTATTATGTTTCCGGTTAATACAATTCTAGCATGAATAATAAACATTTACCATGATATAAGGAAATAAATAATAACTTTATTATTGCCTCTAGGGCATATTTCCTTTAGTTGGTTGCGTCGTCGCTAAGCCTAGTTTGGTCACTGTGACTGTGCTTTGGATGGGCTTCGGCTCATGGTTGTTCACTCGCACAATGGTTGTTTCTCTGGGTCGTCCAGGCGAGCCTCCCAATCCTTGCCCTCCCCGATGTGTCGCTCGCCCCCACTCACTCGTTATCTGCCATATTTGGTAGTAGTTCCACTGGATATAGCCCATCCACCTCATGTCGGCTCGTCTACAGCCAGTCGGAGCACTTGGTCATTGGTCGTGTTCTACCTTGTAGCCATGTGCTTGTTGGTTGTGGACCTTGTTGTAGGCTTCGTCCTTGGTCCTCCTGTGCACCCTCCTCCCCATCACCTCGACTGGTGCATGTTCCCACATATGGCATTCCCTCTGCGACCTATGTGTGGACAGGTTCGGCTGCTTCGGGTTGGTGGCCTCGTTGCTCGGGATGTTGCGTCTATGATCATGCAAGTGGTGCAGTCTCAAGGTTGGTGGTACGTTCGTCCCAACAGTGTCGTGCTTCTGCCATTGCAGTCGTAGTCACCATGTTGTTGACATTGGGGCTATGTTGTAGTTGACTATGTTATGGTTGTTGGAGCAGATGATTCTTGCTTTTATGGCTTGTGTTGTATATTTTCGTTCTAGCCTAGGCCGGGGTTGGTCATCTTCGAGTCGTGGATCGCCGACTATTAGATCAACTCTCCTTAGTCATTTAAGTTTTTCTCCAATTGTGTTTGTTCTGCTTGTATGAGTCATGCCTTTCTTTAGCGTTGTATCATCTTCTTTCTCGAAGAATTGACATGCAACTCTCGTGTATGGTTTAGAAAGAAAAAAAACTGCATCATACACGCTTCCATGCCAAAATCATAGTGTTTGACCCTTTTTGATATTTAGCACGAAATGACTTTTACTAAAAACTTTCACCCGATCTGACCATTAGAAACGCCCAAAATCCTGACGTTGAAATTGCACTATGCAACGTAAGGGGCAATGGTGTTGCCCCGAGCTCCCCCGTACTAGCACCAGTCACCATTGTAGTGGGGGCAGTGATTGAGACTATGGCATTGCCCAAGGGTGCAACGTCGGAAACTTTGGCGTTTTTCGGTACAGCAACAACGCCGGTGACTTGCACCTTGCAAAAAAGGGTCATATCATTGCTAAAGTTTTTAGCAGGGGATTTTTTGCGCCAAGCTTAGTCCAAAGGGTCAAAAATAGTGATTTTGGCCGTGCTTACATGCCAAGGCAGCATAACAAACTAGTCATCGATCAAAAATAATAATGAATTAATCAACCTTTACAAAAACCGATAAACAAAATTGGCAAATCCAGATGTAGCAGACAATTCTTAAATATATGCATAGCACACTATATCGAGAACATATCTACGTCACACGGTGCTTGAGTCTTAACTGAAACTCCTTAACCAGAGCCCGAAAGAGATTTAACTCCTTTCGCCAAAAAAAAGGAAGAGATTTAACTCCAATCATTTTGGCTACTAGACGTCGACATACCGGCCGCGCGTGGCATGTGAACCCTGCGTGCACAGTACACCCAGCCGCACCGAGACGGACGGGTCGTTGCGGTGTGGCGCATCCGGGGCGTACGATGGATCGGAACTGCGGTTGGGCCATCGCGCACGCGTGTGGTTGCGCCCCCGTCGTCCTGCGCGCACCCGATGGATGGATCAGCGCTGAGACATATCCACAGATTCCAGCGTGACAGCAGCCGCCGGTACGGGTCGATGGCCATGTGTTTGCGCTGCCTCGCCCAAGCCATGTGTCCATATCCGTCCACCCGTCGCTCGCCCTCCCCAATGATATCAGCATGGCGTGCCGGATTTATTAACGATCTCGTACAAGTGGGGCCTTTCTTCTTTTTTTATGTTTCCCGTTCAAACGAGTGGGGCTACGTGAAGTTGCGTCTTACGCGCGTGCTTGTGATATTCTTGAAAGTCACGTTTTTTAAATCATTTTCTCGACTTTTCAGTGTATTTGGCAAATTGGCATTGCATGCTTTTCAAAAGTATTGGCGCGTACTGTTTCTCTCACCAAGAACAAACTGCACGATACGATTTTTTTTCCGAATACTCGATGCTTAGCACTAATTGCTCTAGGATTGTTAGTACAACTCGGTCGTGATAAATTGATGCTCTAGGAGTAGCGGTTGAGCATTTATTAGGGAATCATGACTGACAAATCGAGATCTCCTCGAGGTTAACACCCGTGGTACAATGCGCCAGCGATGTTCACGTGGTAGATAGAAAAGGGAAAACAAAACCTGCCAGTCTGACAGCGGCCTCTCACCGGACGGGCCCACCACGCTCCCGGACGGTACGGCGCCACGTGACGGTCACTGAGCCATGTCTTCCCATATCAGGCAAGGTACTCTGTTTCTGATATAGGACTACATACTTTAATCATTTTCCTTTATTCCATTATTATAAGAACGCATCTGCATAAGTTTTTTTCCTCTCTCTCGCGAGCTAGGCAGCTTTGCTTGCTTACCACGTTTTTTTAAGAAGACAAGCTTTGCTTGCCCATACGTGCCACAGTGACAGTACCGAGGAATAACTTGTTACGTAGGGGCTGTTTGGTTCTAGATCTAACATTATGGCATTTTATCATACATTTTTGCCAAACTTGTCTAAGGTTAGTTTATGAAAACGAGAGCCGCAAGTTGGCAAGTCTAAATGAATCTTGCTACATTTTTTGTATGTATGCCATGTAGGGTTTAAGTATGGCTTGCCTAAGGTATGGCTTGAACCAAGCACTCATCTAAGTTGGTCAAACTTGCCTAACCTTAGGTGTGGCAATCTTTGACAAAGTTAGTCACAAACCAAACAACCTCGTAGTGTTTGCTCCTGCGTGTCCCTGTTCGTCCAGAGGTCCTAAGAGCATCTCCAGCCGCGCACCCAACAGGCCCCCAGATGACTTTTTACCCACATGCGCCCAAAAAAAGCCCAGTCGCGCCCCTAAGACACCAAAATCCGCCGACTTGGCCGTTTTTGGGCCCGGCGATCGCAGGCCGAACCCGGTGCACTGGGGGCACTCGGGCTCCGACACAAGGGAAAAGCACGCCTGGCCCACACCATCGAGCGAAAAGTCAAGCCAATCATCGAGATTCGCCTCCCACCCCCCGCGTGCTCGGCTGCCACCTTGCCAATCCCGGCCCCACCCACCACCGCTAGATAGGCCGCTCCCCACCGAAAAAAGAGAAGAGGTTTCGCTGCGACAGCCTCTCCACCGTCGCCCGGGCGATTTTTCCGGCGTTCTGGCCGCGTAGGGGCAGATTACCGGCGGGTGTGCGCCCACCATGCCCGCAAGGTGTTCAACGATTTGCCTGCTCGGCAATGGACTCGGACGACGAGGAGGCGCTCGCCGCGCTGCTGGAGGAGGAAGCCGATGCCGACGTCCAGGAAGAGAAACATCTCATGGTCCTCGCCTGTGATAGCCTGGCTTACTAGGGATGCTAGACTACTCATATAAATAAGGAATTCCTTCTTTTTCGGAGGCTCGTTCGGATAGAACTCCAAAGTTAAGCGTGCTCAGCTTGGAGTAATTTCAGAATGGGCAGCCGACCGAGAAGTTGCTCTCGGGTGCGCATGTGTGAGGACAAAGTGCACAAAAAAGACTAGTATTGATTTGTGGGGCCAGTCTAGATCCCACCAGGAGTAACGACCACCGGCGGGTGTGTCCGAGGCGTTACAAGTTGGTATCAGAGCCGACTCTCGCAGTTACACGGATGTTTGCGGACAGGTGTGCGGTCATGTTGTGCATGATGTTTGTGACCCGTCGTGGCACACGACATGGCACATGTGCCAGACTGGAAGCGCAGATGTTTGTGCCAAGAGGGAACGTTCCTGTGGCCCGACGAGGACGTCGGTTCCTCTGAGTGAGGGTGTATGTGATAGCCTGGCTTACTAGGGATGATAGACTACTCATATCAATAAGGAATTCCTTCTTTTCCGAAGGCCCATTCAGACAAAACTCCAAAGTTAAGCGTGCTCAACTTGGAGTAACTTCAGGATGGGTGACCAACCGGGAAGTTGCTTCCGGGTGCGCATGAGTGAGGACAAAGTGCGCAGAAAAGACTAGTATTGATCTGTAGGGCCAGTCTAGATCCCGCTAGGAGTAACGACCACCGGCGGGTGGTGTGTCCGGGGCGTTACATCGCCGCCCTCGCTGTCCTGCTCGCGAGCAATGAAAAGCCGCGACGAGGTGGCTCGGCACCGGGGCAGATGAAAGCAAAGAACCAACATCGTTTGGAAGGCTACTGCGTGCTCTACTCCGACTACTTTGCCGACGCTCCACTGCACGGCGGCAAAGTATTCGGCGCCATTATCGGATGAGCCGAAAGCTTTTCCTCAGGATTATGAATTCCATCTGGGAGTTCGACAACTACTTCAAGTGTAAGAAGGATTGCATTGACAAACTTGGATTCACCTCAATCCAGACATGCACAACAGCGATAAGGATGTTTGCATACGTAGCTCCCGGTGATTCACTCGACGACTATGGGTGCATGGCTGAGTCCACCACCATTGAGTGTTTCTACAAGTTCTGCGGGGCAGTGGTGGCAGTGTTTGGACCGCAACTTACGAACACCCAATGCAGAAGACACTGCTTGGACCTAGCACAGAATGCAGTAAGAGAATTTCCGGGGATGCTTGGAAGCATCGACTGCATGCATTGGAAATGAAAGAACTGCCCATTTTCTTGGTAGGGGATGTACAAAGGCACCAAAGGCGGTTGCAGTGTGATATTTGAGGCGGTGGCCACACAGGACCTCTGGATTTAGCACTCCTTCTTTGGTATGCCAGGAACTCACAATGATATCAACGTGCTGGAGTGCTCCCTTGTCTTTGCCAAGCTTGTTGAAGGTCATTCTCCTCCGGTGATTCAATGGGTGGCACTACAACAAGGGGGTACTACCTAGATGATGGCATCTATTCAAGATGGTCGACATTTGTGAAGACTATCTCAAACGTTGTATCAGGAGGCAAGAAGTCCCACTTTGCCAAGGTTCAGGAGGTTGGCAGGAAGGATGTCGAGCGGGCATTTGGTGTGCTCCAATCTTGATTTGCTGTTGTCCGGTACCCTGCTCAGACCTGGTCGAAAGATCAAATGTGGGAGATCATGACTTGTTGTGTCATCTTGCACAATATGATCATTGAGAGCGAGCAGGAAGAGCTAGTGTTTGACACTGAACCATACTACAGGCAGGGTCCTCTTGCCGAAGTTGATCACCAGCTACCGGCAACCTGGGCTGCCTACTGCTACCTCTTGAGCACTGCGTTGGATTTCCTTGAAGAGGAAAGGATGATGCAGCAAAGTAGCGTAAGTATTTCCCTCAATTTTTGAGAACAAGGTATCAATTCAGTAGGAGGCTGCGCGCGAAGTCCCTAGTACCTGCACAAAACAAATAACTTCTCACAACCAACGTGATAAGGGGTTGTCAATCCCTTCACGGCCACTTACGAGAGTGAGATCTGATAGATATGATAAGATAATTTTTTTGTTATTTTTGTGATAAAGATGCAAAGTAAAATAAAAGCAAAGTAGAAAGCAACGGAAATAACTAAGTGTTGGAAGATTAATATGATGAAGATAGACCCGGGGCCATAGGTTTCACTAGTGGCTTCTCTCAAGAGTATAAGTATTTTACGGTGGGTGAACGAATTACTGTTGAGCAATTGACAGAATTGAGCATAGTTATGAGAATATCTAGGTATGATCATGTATATAGGCATCACGTCCGAGACAAGTAGACTGACTCCTGCCTGCATCTACTACTATTACTCCACTCATCGACCGCTATCCAGCATGCATCTAGAGTATTAAGTTCATGAAAACGAAGCAACGCCTTAAGCAAGATGACATGATGTAGAGGGATAAATTCATGCAATATGATAAAAAACCCATCTTGTTATCCTCGATGGCAACAATACAATACGTGCCTTGCTGCCCCTACTGTCACTGGGAAAGGACACCGCAAGATTAAACCCAAATCTAAGCACTTCTCCCATTGCAAGAAAGATCAATCTAGTAGGCCAAACCAAACCGATAATTCGAAAAGACTTGCAAAGATAACCAATCATACATAAAAGAATTCAGAGAAGATTCAAATATTGTTCATAGATAATCTTGATCATAAACCCACAATTCATCGGTCTCAACAAACACACCGCAAAAAGAAGATTACATCGAATAGATCTCCACAAGAGAGGGTGAGAACATTGTATTGAGATTCAAAAAGAGAGAAGAAGCCATCTAGCTAATAACTATGGACCCGAAGGTCTGAGGTAAACTACTCACACTTCATTGGAGAGGCTATGGTGTTGATGTAGAAGCCCTCCGTGATCGATGCCCCCTCCGGCGGAGCTCCGGAACAGGCCCCAAGATGGGATCTCGTGGATACAGAAAGTTACAACGGTGGAATTAGGGTTTTGGCTCCGTATTTGATCATTTGGGGGTACGTTGGTATATATAGGAGGAAGAAGTACGTCGGTGGAGCAACAGGGGCCCACGAGGGTGGAGGGCGCGCCAGGGGGTAGGCGCGCCCCATACCTCGTGGCCTTCCTATTGGTTGCTTGACGTAGGGTCCAAGTCTCCTGGGTCTTGTTCAGTGAGAAAATCACGTTCCCGAAGGTTTCATTCCGTTTTGGACTCCGTTTGATATTCCTTTTCTTCGAAACCCTAAAATAGGCAAAAACAACAATTCTGGGCTGGGCCTCTGGTTAATAGGTTAGTCCCAAAAATAATATAAAAGTGGATAATAAAGCCCAATAATGTCCAAAACAGTAGATAATATAGCATGGAGCAATAAAAAATTATAGATACGTTGGAGACGTATCAAGCATCCCCAAGCTTAATTCTTGCTCGTCCTCGAGTAGGTAAATGACAAAAACAAATTTTTTGATATGGAATGCTACTTGGCATAATTTTAATGTAATTCTTCTTAATTGTGGTATGAATATTCAGATCCGAAAGATTCAAGACAAAAGTTTAATATTGACATAAAAATAATAATACTTCAAGCATACTAACAAAGCAATCATGTCTTCTCAAAATAACATGGCAAAAGAAAGTTATCCCTACAAAATCATATAGTCTGGCTATGCTCTATATTCACCACACAAAATATTTAAATCATGCACAACCCCGATGACAAGCCAAGAAATTGTTTCATACTTTTGACATTCTCAAACTTTTTCAATCTTCACGCAATACATGAGCGTGAGCCATGGATATAGCACTATATGTGGAATAGAATTGTGGTTGTGGAGAAGACAAAAAGGAGGGAGAAGATAGTTTCACATCAACTAGGTGTATCAACGGGCTATGGAGATGCCCATCAATAGATATCAATGTGAGTGAGTAGGGATTGCCATGCAACAGATGCACTAGAGCTATAAGTATATGAAATCTCAACAAAAGAAACTAAGTGGGTGTGCATCCAACTTGCTTGCTCATGAAGACCTAGGGCATTTTGAGGAAGCCCATCATTGGAATATACAAGCCAAGTTCTATAATGAAAAATTCCCACTAGTATATGAAGTGACGAAATGAGAGACTCTCTATTATGAAGATCATGGTGCTACTTTGAAGCACAAGTGTGGTAAAGGATAGTAACATTGTCCCTTCTCTCTTTTTCTCTCATTTTTTTATTTGGGCCTTTTCTCTTTTTATGGCCTCTTTTCTTTCTTTCTTTTTTATTTTTCGTCCGGAGTATCATCCCGACTTGTGGGGGAATCATAGTCTCCATCATTCTTTCCTCACTGGGACAATGCTCTAATAATAATGATCATCACACTTTTATTTTCTTACAACTCAACAATTACAACTCGATACTTAGAACAGAATATGACTCTATATGAATGCCTCCAGTGGTGTACCGGGATATGCAATGAATCAAGAGTGACATGTATGAAAAAATTATGAATGGTGGCTTTGTCACAAATACGATGGCAACTACATGATCATGCTAAGCAATATGACAATGATGGAGTGTGTCATAATAAACGGAACGGTGGAAAGTTGCATGGCAATATATCTCGGAATGGCTATGGAAATGCCATAATAGGTAGGTATGGTGGCTGTTTTGAGGAAGGTATATGGTGGGTGTATGATACTGGCGAAAGGTGCGCGGTATTAGAGAGGCTAGCAATGGTGGAAGGAAGAAAAGTGCGTATAATCCATGGACTCAACATTAGTCATAAAAAACTCATATACTTATTGCAAAAATATACAAGTTATCAAAGAAAAGTATTACGCGCATGCTCCTACGGGGATAGATTGGTAGAAAAAGACCATCGCTCGTCACCGACCGCCACTCATAAGGAAGACAATCAAAAAATAAACCATGCTCCGACTTCATCACATAAAGGTTCACCAAACGTGCATGCTACGGGAATCATAAACTTTAACACAAATATTTCTCAAATTCACAACTACTCAACTAGCACAACTTTAATATCACCATTTTCATATCTCAAAACAATTATCAAGCATCAAACTTCTCATAGCATTCAACACACTCATAAGAAAGTTTTTACTATTCTTGAATACCAAGCGTATTAGGATTATTTAAGCAAATTACCATGCTATTTAAGACTCTCAAAATAATCTAAGTGAAGCATGAGAGATCAATAGTTTATATAAAACAATTCCACCACCGTGCTCTAAAAAATATAAGTGAAGTACTATAGCAAAACTATATAACTCAAATGATATAAGCGAAGCACATAGAGTATTCTAACAAATTCCAAATCATGTATGGCTCTCTCAAAAGTTGTGTACATCAAGGATGATTGTGGTAAACTAAAAAGCAAAGACTCAAATCATACAAGATGCTCCAATCAAAACACATATCATGTGGTGAATAAAAATATAGCTTCAAGTAAAGTTACCGATAAAAGTAGACGAAAGAGGGGATGCCTTCCGGGGCATCCCCAAGCTTTGGCTTTTGGGTGTCCTTAGATTATCTTGGGGGTGCCATAGGAATTCCCAATCTTAGGCTCTTGTCACTCCTTGTTCCATAATCCATCAAATCTTTACCCAAAACTTGAAAACTTCACAACACAAAACTTAAAGTAGAAAATCTCGTGAGCTCCGTTAGCGAAAGAAAACAAAATACCACTTCAAGATACTGTAATGAACTCATTCTTTATTTATATTGATGTTAAACCTAATGTATTAAAACTTCTCTATGATTTATAAACTATTTTACTAGCCATAGATTCATCAAAATAAGCAAACAACACACGAAAAACAGAATCTGTCAAAAACAGAACAGTCTATAGTAATCTGTAGCTAGCACAAGATCTGGAACACCAAAAATTGTAAAATAAATTGCTGGACGTGAGGAATTAATCTATTAATCATATTAAAAAATAATTAACTAAATAGCACTTTCCAAATAAAAATGGCAGCAGTTCTCGTGAGCGCTAAAGTTTCTATTTTTACAGCAAGATAACAAGACTTTCCCCAAGTCTTCCCAACGGTTCTACTTGGCACAAACACTAATTAAACACAAAAAACACAATCAAAACAGAGGCTAAGTAAATTATTTATTACTAAACAGGAGCAAAAAGCAAGGAATAAAAATAAAATTGGGTTGCCTCCCAACAAGCGCTATCGTTTAACGCCCCTAGCTAGGCATAAAAAGCAAGGATAGATCTAGGTATTGCCATCTTTGGTAGGCAATCCATATGCTCCCGGATGGTACGGCGCCACGTGACGGTCACTGAGCCATGTCTTCCCATATCAGGCAAGGTACTCTATTTCTGATATAGGACTACATACTTTAATCATTTTCCTTTATTCCATTATTATAAGCACGCATCTGCATAAGTTTTTTTCCTCTCTCTCGCGAGCTAGGCAGCTTTGCTTGCTTACCCATACGTTTTTTAAGAAGACAAGCTTTGCTTGCCCATACGTGCCATAGGAACAGTATCATCTTCAGCCGCGCCCCTAACACGACCTCTCTCAGGTGATTTTTTAGCGTTGGCGGACAAAAATTGGCCCAGTCGCGTCCCAGGAGCCCGTTTTTCGCCGGGTTTTGGCCGAAATTGGGGCTGGCGGACTCAAGCTGAACCCGGCGTGCTGTGGGCGCTCGGAGCACCGGGGCGAGCGATTTTGGTGCGAACTAACCGCGGGCCTGCCGCGTTAGCGACACTTGCCTCGTCGTCCTTACAACGCCTCGGTTTCCCGCGGGGAATCAATGCCAAGGCTGCCGCCGGTCAGCCTTCCATTGATTCCTCACAGACGGCGTGATGACGCCCCCCTCCCGCCACACGTACACACGGGGTCCGGCTATAAAAGCGATGCCTCCCTCTCACCTCTGGCCACACCCCGCCGTGCTCTGCCTCTTTCCCCGTGCGCACCTGCCGCCGACGATCCTTCCCTCTCCCCAAGCCCAACATCGACGATGGGCGAGCGATTCCCTGACGACGGCCAACGGCTTCGGCCGCCGCTCGCTGCACGGGTGGGAGGCGTATCTTCTCTTCGAGGCGAACATCCCGGCGCCGCCCGACACGCGTGCAGGGCCGGGCGGGTGGAGGCTCAGCGCCGGTGGCGTCCCCATCCCCCGGTGCCCGACATCAACGTGCGAGTCGATTACTTCGCCGACGAGGTCGACCGCGTGCGGGCGTCGCTGACGAAGGAGCAACGCGCCCTCCCACAGTATGCTAGCGAAAGCCATGAGGCGTGGGCGGCGTACTTCCAGCACCGGCAAGAGCGGCGACTGGCCTCCACCAACAGGTGCCGGTGATGGGGGCTTCAAGAACAGCAAGGGGCGCCGCCTGTGGTGGGGAGCCCCCAGCGCACGCTGCACGAGGTTCTCCAGCACCTCGAGGGCGGCAACGACCCGCCGCTGACATACCCTGCCGCGGCCGCCGCCCCGGTCCCCCGTCGGAGCGCCAGGAAATGGATGTCTAGGAGGTTCGGCTCCTCCTCGTCCTCGTCCTCCCACTCCTCTTCCCATTCCTCCGGCTCACCGGCGGTGTTCGGCATCAAGGCCGAGCCCGCAGCGGAGACGCCGCTCGGCCGGTGCACCCGCAGCGCCGGCATCGTCATCGACGAGGGCGGCAGGCGTGCCTCCTCCTCGGCTCCTCCTCGCTACGTCAAACCGAAGACGGAGCCGGGGCTCGCAGTCATGAAGAAGGAGTCAGGGCTCGTCGGCGGCGTGAAGGAGGAGCTCGATGACGCGACAACCTTGAAGTGGGAGCGCGAAGATTGGGCGCAGACGAAGCTGGAGCGCCAGTGCCGCGCCTACGAGCAGTTTTCCGCTCGGTGTCGTGGCCGCGATGAGGGAGGCATCGTTGTCCTCGACGACGACAGTGACGACGACGCGCCGCCGTCGCCGGTCCACCAGGGCGACGCCGGGCAGGGGTCCAGCAGGGGCGGTCACGTCAAGGAGGAGAAGGACAACAAGGACGACGACGGGGATGGCGGCGACGTTGGCGACTTCGCCGCGCTCAGCGCATTCTTTGGCCCATAGTTGTAGTGCGACCGTTATTTTACTAAACTTTGTTATGTAACATCATGTTCGCCGATCTTTGGCCGAATCTTTGTCCAATTTGCCAAACTTTAGCCGAATTCCTTCGTTTTTAAATGCCTTCTGGGGGCGACCCTGGGGCCAACGGCTGGGAATCCGAAAGCCCCCACGCCGATTTTTAGTGCCTGCTCGCCCCCAGGCGGTCTTTTTTACGCGCCCCCTAGGGGGGCAATGGCTGGAGATGCTCTTAGTGTTTGCTCTTGCGTGTCCCTGTTCATCAAGAGGTCCTAGTTTCCGTTCGCTCCACTTCAAGGCATGTGTGTGTTCCTATTACCGCTTCAACTCAAGCGTATGTTTCTGATTTGCTCACGGTGCAACCTAACATTAGAATTATCTGCTGGAACGTGCGTGGTCTCGACACGCCTACCCATCGTGACGCCCTTTGTGAGTCTAGAGCCACTATTGTGTGCGTTCAGTAAGCGAAGCTTGAGATTGTGGACGACACTATGATCTCGAGCATGCTTGGCCCCTCATTTGCTGCAAATTACTTCGTCCTTCCGGCCGTGGGCACAAGGGGTGGCATGATCATGGCAGTGTCGGATAATTACTTGAAGCTATCCGACTGCCAAGCCACGCCGGGCACGACCGCTGTAGTCACCATGCTCAGCGAAGGCATGGAATGGACGCTTGCATCCGTCTATGGCCCCTAGTGGGTATCCGACAAGATGATCTTCACCGACGAGCTGAGAGGCCTCAAGCCTTTGGTATGACCTTGCTAGCTCATCCTCGGTGATTTCGACCTCATGACCAAGGCATCAGACAAAAACAACCAAAACGTCAACAGACGTCTGCTTGGCCACTTCCATGCAGCGCGGGACCATCTGCAACTCAAAGAATTGATACTCTCAGGCCGAAAGTTCACTTGGTCAAACGCCCACGCATCCCCGGTTCTCACAAAGATTGATCATTTTTCCATTCGGATGAGCGGGATCTCTTATTTCCGAGTGCGCATCTGCGAGCCATCTCCTCTCATTACTCGGACCATGCCCCTCTCTTCCTGCAAGGCGATGCTGATGAGCTATCGAGATCCTTCTTCAAGTTTGAGGAGTTCTGGTTACGCCTGTCGGGTTTCAAAGAGACCGTGATGGGGGTATGGAACAAGTCGGTTCAGGCCTCCGACCCTATTCAGCATATTCATATCAACTTGTGTCACGCGTCCAAGGCACTTAAAAAGTGGCAACATGCACGAGTGGGAGTCCTGAAGAGTCAGACTGGTATCACAAAGGAGGTGATCTAGCGGCTTGATCTTGCAGAGGAAAGTAGGCCTCTTTCCGATGCTGAGAGGGAGCTGCGACGCTCACTCAAATCCTCCTGCCTCAGCTTATTGTCTATCTAGAAAATCTAATTACACCAGCGCTCTCGCCTGATCTCCATTCGGCTTGAAGATGTTAACCCCAAGTTCTTCCGTGCAAGAGTTAATGGTCGTGGAGGAAAGAATTTCATTCAGATCGTTCAGGCAGACCAGGGAACCGTCATTACAAAGAAAGACAAAGATGACGTCCTTTTATCCCACTTCCAGGGGCGTCTGGGAATGCCGCGCATGCGGCGCTCCTGTCTGAATTGGAACAACCTTAGCATTGTCGTGCATGACCTGCCAAATTTGGGTGCCCCTTTTAACAAGACGAAGATCAAGGCAGCGGTTCTCTTGCTACCATTTGTCAAGGCCCGGGACTGGATGGGTTCATCGGTATGTTTTTTTAGACCTGCTAGGAGATCATAAAGCACAACATCGTCCTCGCCATCTTGCAGCTCTCGCACTTGAGGGAGGGACTGCGCCTCCCTCATCAACTCCGCCAACATCATCCTGCTTCCTAAGAAAGTTGACGCTGCAATAGTAGGGACTAGCGGCCAATTAGTTTGATCCACAGCCTCTCCAAGATCTTCTCCAAGCTGTTGGCCAACAGGCTTGACCCCATTCTGCCATCCTTGGTTTCCAACTGCTAGAGCTTTTGTTCACAAGCGATGCATTAATGGAAATTTCCTCCATGCCTAGAACCTCATCAAGGACTTTCATCGTAGAAACATTCTGAGTCCTCAAACTAGACATCTGGAAGGATTTTGATTCGGTCATCTAGAGCTATCTCTCGAGGTTTTGCAACACCTTGTTTTAGCCAACGTTGGAGAGATTGGATCTGCTTGTCCCTGGCCTCGTCCTCCTCTAGGATTCTTCTCAACGGAAGCCCGGGCCCTCCTTCAAGCATGGTTGTGGGCTGCTCTAGGGTGACCCCCTGTCGCCAATGGTGCTTATCCTGGCTCTGGACTCCCTGCAGCGGATTCTTCATTTGGCTTCACGACAAGGCATCCTAAAGCCCATTTGTTCGTGCATCGCTACCTGCAGAGTTTCCCTTTATGCGGGTGACGTTGGCATCTTTGCTAGCCCCGACAAGGAGGAGTTACGCGCTATTTCAACCATCTTCGCGGCCTTTGGCGATGCTAGTGGTATCATCACTAATTTGGCAAAGACAGAGGTTTTCCCTATCAGATGCGGCAGCCTGGACATGCACGATGTGCTCTCCACCTTCCCTGCCAAGAATGCTGATACATCCATTTTGCATCATGTTTTTATGTTGATATTTGTTGCATTATGGACTGTTATTTCACTTTATGATACAATTCTTATGTTTTTCTCTCTTATTTTGCAAGTTTCACATGAAGAGGGAGATTGCCCGCCGCTGGAATTTTAGACTGGAAAAGGCTACATTGGAGGCACTTTTTCTAAACATCTCCAAATGATCTGAAAATTGTCGGAGACTTATTTTGAAATATATTAAAATTATTGGTTAAGAAATACTAGAGAGGGACCCACCAAGCAGCCACAAGCCTGGGGGCGCGTCCCCCAAGCTTGTGGCGCCCCTGACAGGCCTCTAGGGTCCATCTTCTCCTATATGATGCCATTTCCCCTAGAAAAAAAATCAGAAGGAAGGTTTCGGGATGAAGCGCTGCCGTCTCAAGGCGGAACCTTCGCCGGAGCACTTTTGCTCTCCGGCGAAGAGATTCCGCCGGGGAAACTTCTCTCCGAGAGAGGGAAATCGAAGCCATCGTCATCACCAATGATCCTCTCATCGTGTGAGGGACAATCTTCAGCAACATCTTCACCAGCAGCATCTCATCTCAAATCCTAGTTCATCTCTTGTATTCAATCTTTGCCACAAAACATCTTCACCAACAACATTTGTTCTTGAGGACATGAGAGAAGTCTTGTCATAAGTAATCATATGAATTTGGTATTCGCTCAATATTTTGATGATATATATGTTGTTGTTTCCCTTAGTGGTGTTATGTGAACGTCGACTACATGACACTTCACCATCTTTGGGCCTAAGGGAAATCATAGTGGAGTAGTTATTAGATGATGGGTTGCTAGAGTGACAGAAGCTTAAACCCTATTTTATGCGCTATTCCGTAAGGGGCCGATTTGGGTCCATATGTTTTGTGTTATGGTTAGATTTATCTTAATTCTTCTTTCGTAGTTACAGATGTTTGCGAGAGGGGGTAATCATAAGTGGGAGGCTTGTTCAAGTAAGAACAACACCCAAGCACTGGTCCAGCCACATATCGAATTATCAAAGTAACGAACGTGAATCAAACAAACATGATGAAAGCGACTAGATGAAATTCCCGTGTGTTCTCAAGAACGCTTTGCTTACTATAAGATACCGTTCTGGCTTGTCATTTGCTACAAAAAGGATTGGTCTACCTTGCTGCACCTTTATTACCGTACTATTATTTGCTCTTTACAAATTATCTTGCTATCAAACTATTTGTTACCGACAATTTCAGTGCCTGCAGAAAATATCTTGCTAAAAACCGCATGTCATTTCCTTCTGCTCCTTGTTGGCTTTGACTCTCTTATCAAAAGGAGTACGATTGATCCCCTATACTTGTGGGTCATGAAGACTCTTTTCTGGCGCCGTTGATGGGGAGTGATGCGCCTTTGGTGAGTGGAATTTGGTAAGGAAACATTTATATTACATGCGGAAATTTACTGTCACTTGTTACTATGGAAAACAATCATTTGAGGGGTTTGTTCGGGGTATCTTCAACTCGACCGGAAGCACAAAGAGTTGCTCCTCAACCTATTGCACCCACTAAAAATATTTATTATGAGATTCCTTCGGGTATGATAGAAATACTACTAGCTAATCCTTATGAAGGAGATGGAACACTACATCATGATATGCACCTAATCTATGTGGATGAAGTTTGTGGATTATTTAAGCTTGCAGGTTTACCTGGAGACGAAGTTAAGATGAAGTTTCCCCCTTTATCTTTGAAGGGAAAGGCATTGACCTGGTATAGGCTATGTGATGATATTGGAGCTTGGGATTGTAACCGTTTGGGATTGGAATTTCATCAAAAGTTTTATTCTATGCATCTGGTTCATCGTGACGGAATTATATATATAATTTTTGGCCTTGTGAAGGAGAAATTATCGCTCAAGCTTGGGGGAGGCTTAAGCACATGATGTGCACATGCCCCAATCATTAGCTCTCAACAGAAATTATTTTACAGAAATTTTTATGCTCGGCTTTCTCATGATGATCAAACCATGCTTGATTCTTCTTCAACTAGTTCCTTTATGAAGAAACTATTGAATTCAGATGGGATCTTCTGGAAAGAATTAAACGCAAATCTAAAGATTGGGAACTCGACCAAGGTAAAGAGTCAGGTATAATGCTTAAGTTTGATTGTGTTAAATCTTTTATGGATGCCGATGCTTTTCATAAGTTTAGCACTAAATATGGACTTGGATCTGAGATAGTAGCTTCCTTTTGTGAATCATTTGCTATTGATGTTGATCTCCCTAAGGAGAAATGGTTTAGATACCATCCCCCTGTTAAAGAAAAGATTGAGGAACCCATTATAGTTAAAGATGAAACTATCATTTACAATATT